>NW_005355037.1:1418385-1437587 GCF_000412655.1 Myotis brandtii | reverse complement strand
AGGCAGACTAGCCCATCAGCAAGGATTTACATAATAATAAATGGGGAAGTTGCTTCAGCTACCACTGTCTGGACAAACAGAGGTGGCGCCTAGCTCTGACCTTTGCTAGGGCTTCAAAGGCACCCAGCCTTCGGGGGGTTCTCTGTCTACACTTATCAGCTGGTGAAGACAATAAACGGTTTCCCACACAAAACAAACTAACAAAATATAAACAAATAGAAACAGATTCATAGATAGAGAACAGACTGACAGCTGTCATAGGGGAGGGTGGTTGCAGGTCTGGGTTCAAAAGATGAAAAGATTAAGCAAAAACAAACAGCAAAACTCATAGACATAGACACAGACAACAATATGGTGATTACCAGAGGGAAAGTGGGTGAGGGGAGGTAGAAGAAATTTAGGGGGAGAAATGGTGATGGAAGATTTGACTTAGGGTGTTGAACACCCAATAAAATACAGAGATGATGTATTATAAAATCACAACCTCAAGCCTATATAATTTTATTAGCCAACTATTGCACAGGTAGGGTCCCTAGGCCTGGCCAGCGATCAGGGCCGATCTGTGGGGTGACTGGTGGGGTGATTGGAGGGGTCCCTGCTGGCACCCGCCTTGGCTGGCCTGGCACCACCAGCTCACCAGCCCTGTCCCCCACCACCACTCCTGGTTGGGGCCTATGGGCTGGGGGCAGTTCCTGCATTGAGTATCTACCCCCTGGTGGTCAGTGCACATCATAGCAACTGGTCGTTCTGCCGGTCATTCTGCTGTTCAGTCAATTTGCATATTAAGCTTTTATTATATAGGATGTCACCCTAATAAATTCAATAAAAAAAGAATTTAAGCTCAGAGGGAGACTGCTTGATCTTCAATCTGAACTTCAACATTTCCATTGCTGACTTAAACTCTTTGTGCCCAGTTTCTTCATTTAAAAGCCAAGTTTAATTTAGGACTTAATTCAGGGATTAAATGAGTATGACTACAAACACACAAGTTAACACAACAGTGTTTTATGTATAGGAAGTAGTTTAAAATTATTGCACATTGTTAATAAAATCATTCATATTCAATATTATTCACATTTAAAAATATAACTATTTTCTAACAAAATTTAATGTCTTATTTTAAAATGATTATATATTTCTACCTGTATTACAAATTAGCCTTTTTTTGATTACAGGGAATTTGTTATATAAACATTAAAATGAACTGTATTGTGAAAAATAATATTTTATCCTAAAGTATTTAAGCAGACCATTATTGTACTCTGTAATTGAGTGGTAGTCGCAACAAAATTCCAGTAGTCAGAACAGTTGTAAAGTAGTTTCCTATAATCACCATATTTAAAATAGAAAATGTCTTCTGTTTTCATTAGGACATCAACTTTTTACATGTATTTTTCTCTAGTATAATCTTTGAAAATATTTGTCTTACTATGCAGAAATTACACATTTTGCCTTGAAAGGTAAGAATTTGCCTACTTCTAAAAGGAAAAATGGAACTATTACAAGATCTATGAACATGAAGAAAGACATGATGTCGATATAGAGACATCAAATAATGCTTAGAAAAAATTTATGATAACATGAGAATGCATTAAGAGTTAAGTTGGAGAGATGAGGAAAAATGGAATTTTGATTAAAAAAATAAATGTGAAAATGAGCCTAAAATATATAATTTGGTGGTTTTATTTGGTCAATAATCAGCAGCAAATGTTGAACACACTCTACCTAAAGTCTCTACCAGAATCTTTTAGTCAATATCACATATATGCAGTTTGATCACTTAATGTATTTGCAAGTAATTATATAGTAAAAACTAAGTTTTAAAAATGGTGTCATAAACTTTTGATGTCAACAAATTTAGTAGATTCAAATAAAAATATTTTTATAATTGCAACCAGGTTTTGATCAATTGGTGATTATAAAGTAACCATATAATGCTTTTAGAAAAACCCAAAGTAATTAGATGTTGTCTAAGTAGATTTAAGCATGATTACAGTAATATGTCTTTTTAAAAACATTCCTTGGAACAAAGTATTTTTAACAAAGCAAGTAATCAAAATATGTGGCTTAACCAAATGTATAATTTACAAGTTTGAAGTTTCTCATCTATAGTTATATACAAGGATAGTTTTCTATCCTGGATCTTAGTTATGATCAATGGGTATGGAGGCACTATGAGACATAAAATATGAAAATATATTTCCATATTTTGTCATAGTGGCACACTAAAGCCAACTTGTATTTTTCTTTGAGAGCTATTTTGTCCCAATTCCATCTGGGTTCAGTTGAAGTTAAGATTAAAGTGAAGTTGAAATTGGCCATGTGAGAGTATAAAAATCTGCAAATACTATAAATTACAGCTTTTTCTATGTTTTCCTCTGGGGAGCCTGTTAAGCATTCATCAGCATACTGCTCATATCTCTTCTAGTAAAAAAATGGACTCACTTCTTTGATATAATTCAGCATAAAGTCTTTTCTCTCAAAAATGTAGTTAATTTACAATAGAAAAAGTAGTCCCACTACTGGAGATGTGACTAACATACCACATATATGTGGGTTCCATTAAGTTCCCCCAAACAAAATAAACTAAGAATGAGTTAAAAAGACAAAAGCTAACAGCACCATAGTTCCATGTTTTTACACCCACAAAGGAGAGCTGAGGTAGCTAGATTTTCCCTACCAAATTAAGAGACAATAAAAATGCTACTTCTCAGAGAAGAAAAAAGATGCTAAAAAGAGAGGTTCTGAAAAAGTGGGTTAAGAAAGAGCAGTGATGATGTCAGACTACACCCAGGACCTGTTTAGAGTGTTACCCTTCAATGTGGGTCTTCACTTTGCTTAAATCTGACAATAGTCCTAAAATGTCATTGTGAATATTTATCAATTCCCTACATGATAAATATTGAAACTCTATAACTCAGGTTAAAGCAACAGAGAAAAGTGAACTTTTGAAAATAGCATTCGGATGTGACTCTGACAAGAGTCAGAGTAAAGGTGTTACTTGCCAGGGCTGACCAGCAGACCCTGAGCGATGGATGAATGATTACTCTAACACAGGATGCTGTGAAAGAGAAGGCTAAGGGACTGCCTGGTGAAAGGACCCAGACAGCCTCATTTGCCTGCCTCTTTAGGCTTTTATTGTAACAGCAGTTTGAGATAAAGTTTAGCATTTAGGTACAGTCAGTAGGGTAAGTAATCTTGGGAGGACACAGGTGTCTGCAGTGTCCTTTAAGCAAGGACACCTAAAGATTAAGCATAAAGATTCTGGTAAACACCTGAGGGTCTGAACATGCGCAGACTTGTTTGGAAAAGTCAAGGAACAATTAGGGGCAGCTGCCTTTGGCCAACTTCCCTAAGTTGGAATTCTGAGAAACAGGTGCTAGCCATCTTCAGCCAACTCCCCTAAGTCTGAATTTCCACCTTACAAACTTTCCAACCAAGTTTCCTGTGCACCCCTACAATTACTTAATCATGTCATAAATAAAATATCATCAGAAAGATAAGGAGTTTACTTCTAATGTGAAAAAAAAAAATAGTACTTGCAACAACAAAACTGGTGAGTGGCTTGTCCATTTCTTCCTGCAGGCCAACTCATTTGATGTTTGGCATCTGGTATCAACAGTTGATGGTTGGCTACATAAATATATAAAAATGATAGAGAGATAGCATCTGAAATACTTAATCATCTATCTGTTTCTAAGTGATTGGCTCAACCAGAAACTTAACTATAGGAACTTCGTGTTATGGTTATGAGATTCCCTTCTCATCCTGAAGGGAAATGAGACTGTACTTCTGCTTTCCTTCAATTTCTCTTCAGGGCATTTCAATCGTGACATCTGTAAAGGGACCAATTATGGAAAAGAAATCAGATCAATACCACAGAGAGGAACTGTGAATACAGTACCACACCAATGAAATTAATAGAGGATATTTACTACCTTTTTTTGTATAATTATTGAGAAGAAAATATAACCACAACAGTAATATGAGATTGTAACTGAAAAGCCCTGCCACCACCCTGAGTGAAGAGATCAGCTTATTAGTTACAAGCTTAGAACAGATGCTAGGCAGCCCTGCAACCTAGAGCTCAGAGAAGTGTGTGCTGCTCAACTGCTGCTGAATCTTCATGGTTTTCATGAGGCAAGAGGAAGCTGGTTTCACAGGTTAGAATAAATCGCTGCTGCAAGATGAAGTGTTACTGTGAGGATGCTCTCAAGAACAAGAAGCAAACAGGTGGGAGCAGTCTTCTCTAGATTTCCAGACTCCCTCCAGCACCCACTCTGCTGAGCCTAAGAGAGAACCAGCTGGCAAGTACAATGTGCAGAGTCCCAGCCTTCACATCCGAGTGCAGAGAAGAATGGGTTTGAAACTGAGAAAAAGCTGAAACTTGGTCCTGGTCAGCAGAAACACCTGCTTTATCTACAGACTTGTGAGCTATCATATGTAGTTTATATTTAAGTTATCAAGTTTTAATCTGGTTTGTTGTACAGCAATAGATAACTAATGTACAAGTGTTCTGATAAAAATACTATTTTCAAACTTGAAGAACTCAGGGATATTTTTCTTCATGATTTCTTACGGAAGAAACAACTCGAGGACGAACTTTATTACTATGTTGTGATAAATGGAGATGATACAGAAAATATTGACTTCATGTAAAAGTAGAAGTGGAGTCCAAAATAACTATGTAAATCATTATCGCAGAACAGAATATAAATATTAATTATTCTACATTTTATAATTTACATTCTATTCTATCATAGTTACATATATACATATACACACACACACATACACACACACACACATATGGAGGTGGTATTAGACTGTTGTAGATATCTATTGAATTTGTGTTTATCACTTTAGGCTAAACTGTGCTGAGTTTTTCTTATGCCATGGGAGCGTTAAACCCACTCTCACCTTTAGGAGTAAGCACAGATAGGTTTATATATATCAGCATCTTCCTTCCCCTCTTTGTTCAGGTATAAAAACACCATTTATCTTAGACCAGGGTTTTTCAACCTTGGCACCACTGACATTTTGAGCCAGACAACTCTTTGTTGTGCAGGGCTGTCCTACACACTAGGATGCTGAGTAGCATCCCTAGCTTCTATTATTTAGATGCCAGTAGCATCTATGCACGTCATCCCAACCCAGCCCCCAGTCCCACCAAAGGATTGTGACCTCTGCACAAAGATGCATTTAGAATGTACTTGAATTAAGAGTACATGACAGTCTCAACCTGCCAAGTTGCCTGATGAATACGCAGTGGTATTGCCAGTGGGTGGGGGTGCCTGCTGCCCATGCTGCATTTATAATTCTGACTTGTGTCAAGATCCCCACAGTTCCTGGGCATGGGTAGCAGTTCAGGTGACGAGGCCTCAGGGGACAAGGGCAGTTGAGAAGAAGTACATGCTGAGCAGACCAAGGTACCGAAGGACCAGGAAGCAGGCAGCCTGAGAGGAGGGGAGGCAGTGAAGTCAGAACCACTCAGGTGCCTAGAAGCAACAACATGTTCCAATGCCCTAACAAACTTCACTTATAAAATACAATTTAAAAACTGTTTAGTAATTTTAAGATGGCAACCACAGAACATTAACCTTTAAGCATGAGCCTTTCTAAGCGAAAGATTCTGGAGTTACTGTACGGGGCTCATGAAGCTGGCTATGGCAGGGATTGCTGTCCCTGGATTCAGTTTGTTCCTGAGACCCATCTGTACCCATGTCCTTAGATTTTTGGAGACAACTATATATCTTTATAACCTGCTGTTATTTTTTGCCTAAAATAGCCAGAGGTAAAAAAAAATTATTTAAATACCATTTCTTTCTCTTCTTTCCCCTTTTCTTCTTTTCCATGGCTCCTTTCTCTACACATTCCTTCCACTGCATAGCTCTTTTCTCATTCTCATTTAAATCTTTAATCCTAGAATTTATTTGGGGGGATAGATTCAAAAACAAACACTAGCTATGCCCCCAATTCTGTGTCTGTGATACAGTCAGAGAGACAGTTTCTCCTTAAACTTATGATATTATATCTGTTCCTCTTGAAAGATAAATAATAAAAATCTTTGAAAATTAATTTGAGGTACTCTTATTTCAAAATTTACTAAGCAGCAGTAAGATGTTTAATTAGTTAAAATGACTAAGAACCCCTGGTATTGACAACCTCTTTCTATTTGTTCACTTTTGAGTAGATGAATGTAAAAATGATAAAATAAAATTATAAACAATAGAAAATTAAATTCATGTTTTTAGCAAAATGAAGTCCACATCTCTAAAATATGTATGTAAAAATTATCTTTCTTCTTAAATAATTTCTGCTTTTCAAGTCAAATCTTATCTGTATTTTCTCAAAATAATACTCATTAATATTCAAAATTCTAGGAAAGACAATAGTAATTATGAATGCTACTTTAAACAAAAAAAAACACACACACAAAACTATTTAGTCAATTTAATATACTTAGGGCACAAAATATATTCTTCATTCTTAAATAACTCCCAAAATATCCAAAAGTTAATTCAATTGAGGCCCTTCTAGTAAAGGAGAGTTCCTGTTAGACTATTACAACTCATAAAAAATAGTGGCTTTTAGATGCACATTTTAGAATGAAATAGAAAAGTAGTATTTATAGACTTAAGAAAAAGTCACTGCTGTAATTTCTACAATAATTCAAAAACCAATTTTTGTTGTACTAGAAGAATGCCACTGCTTACAAACAGACAATAGAGAGATAAGTAGAACCAACTAGAAAAACAAGAGAGCATTGTCTTCAATGAAACAATGCATCTATTCTAAGCTATCTTTTGTGTTACATTCCACTATTGTTCATTTGATGTTTGTCAAATACACAAAAACTTTTGTATGTTCAATGATTCATCTATAAAGTTTTCACTCCATTTTAAGTAGTTTTTAAACAGACAGCTCTGTAGAAGCTAAACGAACACATTAATTGTCATTGATTTTTAACAACTTATTTTTAAGGACAAAAACTGTAAATCTTCACTAAAAACACTATTATAACTAGTTTCTGTTCTCTTTCCAGCTATCCTGTGATGAGATCTTTTTTATTAATAGCCTTTGTATTTGGGGTATTTATAAGCTCTTTATCTCTATTAACACATTTTTCTCAGGAAATAAACAGTTGCTTGTATTTCTTAAATTAAGGGCTTCATATCAGTCATAGACTCTCCTGAGCCACCACAATTGACCCCTTGATATACCACCAAAATATTTAATGCCAGTAGTCAATGTTTATTGTCTCTAATTCCTCAATTCTACCAATTTTGTAGCTCCACCTCAATATCTCTACTCAAATTAGTGTTTACAAAGGTAGCCGATGACCAAATTGCCATATTTCATTTTAGTCTATACCAGTGATGGCAAACCTTTTGAGCTCGGCATGTCAGCATTTTGAAAAACTCTAACTTAACTCTGGTGCCATGTCACATATAGAAATTTTTTGATATCTGCAACCATAGTAAAACAAAGATTTATATTTTTGATATTTATTTTATATATTTAAATGCCATTTAACAAAGAAAAATCAACCAAAAAAAATGAATTCACGTGTCACCTCTGACACGCGTGTCATAGGTTCACCATCACTGGTCTATACCTTTCTAGAGTTCAACAACCCCTTTCCCTGCTCCCAATAAAAGGTAAGATAACCTTAGCTTCAAAAATAACCTTAACCTGAGGAAGAAAATGGCAGCCATTTTCTTGTTGTGCACCTTGTCCTGGGACCAGACTGAAAAGTAACTAAATTGGAGAACATCTACAACAGAATTAACAAATTAGACACAGCTGTGGAAACAATTATCAACAAGGAAGGGCAGAGGATGACTGGAGAATGGTAGGAACAGGGATCTGGGCGGGAGAGGGCTACCTGGCCACCGGGCCGAGAGGGTGAGGTGGAAGCTGCATTGCACCAAAGTTGTGTCGCTTGGCAATCTAGACCTAAGACAACAGCCACAAAATGCTGCACCCCAATAGGCCTCCTGAAAATTGGCCTGAGCAGCTCGGTACCAGCAGGAGAGAAAACCGCAATTTCATGGTTGTTTTGCTTTTGTTTTGTCTTTGCTTTTAACTGCTAAACCCAGAACAACATAGGACTATTCAGTTGCAAGAACTCACCCAAGGCAGATCAAATAGAGCAATAGATTTGTGGAGAGGCTGGAGAGGGAAGCAGGGCAGGGAGACATCCCCAGGGCTCTAGCAGTGGGACATTGGTAACCTTCCAAATCTAAGTGGCCATTTCTCTCCTGGAGAGCCAGCCCTTCCTAGTAGCCTCAAGACAGGTAATACAGCCTGCCATACCCTGCCTGCATTTTGAGTTAAAGCAAAGGAAAGCTTTGAACCCCAAAAAGCCATTTCTCTCCTGGAGAGCCAGCCCCTCCTAGTAGCCTCAAGACAGGTAATACAGCCTGCCATACCCTGCCTGCATTTTGAGTTAAAGCAAAGGAAAGCTTTGAATAGCCCCAAAAAGCCCTCAGTAACTGGGTTGGAAGAAGGTCTGGTCTGCCCTACCACTCTGGGAACCAGACTGATAAAAACTGCAGGTTGCCAGTTAACCCCACTGGTCTCCATACAATGATCTCTGACCAGCCAAGGCCAGAGTAAAAACTGGGCCAATTGCAGAGCAGTAGCTCTCAGTCAGGGAAAAAAACATCAATCTGTTTCCTGGATACTCATTTTTTTTTTCCTTTTCTCTCTTGCTCTTTTCTTCTCCTAATCTTTTAATTAGTTTTACTTCTTAAATTCAGGCCTATCTGCTCTCTTGTCTATTCTCCTTTTCAATAAATAAATAAATGAATGAATAAATATTTTTTTTTCTTCTTATCCACTCATTCTTATTCTCCCTCCTTTATACTAAACCATGCTCCTTCCCCTATTCATCCAATTCCTGAACCTTATTTTCTGTATTAAGCACTGCCCTACAGCGTCTGCCCTCCCCCCTTTTTTCTGAATGTTTTCTGTTTGCACTTCTTGGTTTAATTGTTTGTTTTGTTGTGCTTTCTCCCCATAATCTTTCTCTTTTGTTTTTTCTTGTTATCTTTTCTCGCTATCATATTTGCTCTTTTTATCTCCTAACTCTATTTTCTCTGGTGGTCATTTTTATTGGAGTTAGAGGTGTCTTCTGTACATTCGTGCTCTGTTCCTTTTGTGCTGTGTCATGTCGTGTCCTGTTGTATTTTGTGCTGTTCAGTCAGCACCTCCATAATGGTTGGCATGACATGTTAGAGAGTGAGCCACATAACCAGACACCCTGAGAGAAGACTCCATCCATGAATAGACAATAATATTCAAGACCCAACTACATCAAGAGAATCCAAAATCTCAAGTAGGGTGCATCCCTAGAATACCCAGCCCAGAAGATCTGAGAGACTGCATCACTGAGTCTGACAAAACATCTACTACATAAGACAAATCCAAAATATGTGGGTAGCATTAGAGTTTGATCTAATACATACAAACACCACAAAGGAACAGCTAAAAAGGGGAGACAAAGAAACAACCCCCGTACGAAAGAACAGGAGGAATCAACAGAAAAGGAAATAAATGAAATGGAGGCAAGCAATTTGTCATAGAAAGAATTCAGAGCAACGGTTTTAAGGATGCTGAAAAGGCTGGATGACAAATTCACCAACATGTGAAAGAATCAAGAAGAAATGAGGAATTATATAGCTGTAATTATATAATAGAAGGTTTCAACAGTAGACTAGAAGAAGCTGAGGACCAAATCAGCAAGTTAAAAGACAAGGTGGGTAAAATCACCCAAGCAGAGCAGCAAGTGGAAAAAAAAAACTTAAAAAGCAGGAGGATAGCCTAAGGGAGCTTTGGGAAAACATGAAATGAAACAACATCTGCATAATAGGGATGCTAGAAGGAGAGGAAGCTGAACAAGGAATAGAAAAGCTGTTTATAGAAGTAATGACAGAAAACTTCCCTGATTCATGGAAGAAAAATGTCACACAAGTCCAAGAACACCCAGAGTCAAAAACAAGATGAACCCAAAAATACCGATACCAAGATACATCGTAATTAAATTGGCAAACATCAGTGACAAAGTAAGAATCTTACAGTCCATCAAAGAAACCATAAAGTTACCTACAAGGGATCTCCCATTAGACTATCAACTGATTTCTCAACAGAAACACACTAGGCCAGAAGGAAATGGAATGAGTTATACAAAGTGATGCAAAGCAAGGGACTGAATCCAAGAATACTCTATCCAGCAAGCCTATCATTCAAAATTGAAGGTGAAATCAGGAGATTTTCAGACAAAAGAAAAGGCTAAGGGAGTTTATTACCACCAAGGCAGCAATTCAAGAAATGTTAAAGGGACTGCTGTAAAAAGAAGAAGAAGAAAGGAAAGAAGGAACACAGGGATAAAGAATTAAAATGGCAACAAACAAGTACCTATCAATAATAACCTTAAATGTAAGATTAAATGCTGCTCAAATCAAAAGACATAAGGTAGTTGAATGGATAAGAACACATGATCCATATGTATGCTGTCTACAAGAGACCCACCTCATAACAAAGGACTCACACAGACTGAAAGTGCAGGGATGGAATAAATTTTCCATGCAAATGGAAATGAAAAAAAAAGCTGGGGTAGCAATACTTATATCTGACAAAATAGACCTCAAAGTGATGGCCATAACAACAGATAAGGAAGGCCACTTAATAATACTAAATGATCGAATCAACACGAGGATATAACTCTGGTAATCTTATATGCACCCATTGTGGGAGCACCCAAATACATTTTTTTTTAAAAAGCTGGAAGTTATCAAGGGGGAGGTCAACAGCAATAAAATCATAGTAGAGGTCTTTAATACCCCATTGAACACCAATCCTCTTCAGACTATTCCAAAAAATTCAAGAGGATGGAACACTTCCAAGCTCTTTCAATGAAGCCAGCATTACCTTAAACCCAAAACTAGATAAAGATACTACAAAGAAAGAGAATTACAGGCCAGTATCACAGATGAACATAGATGCTAAAATCTTCAACAAAATGTTAGCAAATCACATCCAGCAATACATTAAAAGATCATACAACATGACCAAGTGGGATTTATTCCAGGGATGCAAGGCTGGTACAATATCCAGAAACCAATAAATATGATAGATCACATAAACAAATTGAAAGATAAAAACCACATGATTATTTCAATTGATGCAGAAAAAGCATTTGACAAAATCCAACACACTTTTTTTGAATAAAACTCTCAGAAAAGTGGGAATAAAGGTATACCTCAATATAATAAAAGTCTTATATGACAAACCTATAGCCAACATCATACTCAATGAGAAAATATTAAAACTGTTTCCCCTTAAAAACAGGAACAAGCCCTAACCGGTTTGGCTCAGTGGATAGAGCTTTGGCCTGCGGACTGAAGGGTCCCAGGTTCGATTCCGGTCAAGGGCATGTACCTGGGTTGCGGGCACATCCCCAGTAGGAGGTGTGCAGGAGGCAGCTGATCGATGTCTCTCGTCGATGTTTCTAACTCTCTATCCCTCTCCCTTCCTCTCTGTAAAAAAAATCAATAAAATATATTAAAAACAAAACAAAAACAGGAACAAGACAGGGATGCCCACTTTCAGCACTCCTGTTCAAATAGTATTGGAAGTGATAGCCATAGAAATCAGACAAGAAGAAATAAAAGGTATCCAAATTGGAAAAGTATAAGTAAAACTGTCATTATTTGCAGATGGCATAATATTGTATATAGAAAACCCTAAAGACTCCATCAAAAAACTACTAGACTTAATACATGAATTTGCTAATGTAGCAAGATATAAAATTAACACCCAGAAATCAATGGCATTTTTATACACCAATAATGAACTCACAGACAGTGAAACTAAAAAAACAATCCCATTTATCATTGGAGTAAAAAAAAAGTTAAGATTCTTAGGAATAAACTTAACTAAGAAGGTAAAGGGCCTGTACTCAGAAAACTACAGGATGTTGAAAAAAGAGATAGAGGAAGATATAAACAAGTGGAATAATATATTGTGTTCATATATTGGTAGATAGAATCAACATCATTAAATGTCCATACTACCCAAAGCAATCTATAGATTCAAAGCAATCCCCATGAAATATACCAATGGCATATTTCACAGATCTAGAACAAACTCTCCAAAAATTTATATTGTATAATATAAGACCCTGAATAGCTGCAGCAATCCTGAGAAAGAAGAACAAAGTTGGAGGGATCACAATACCAGGTATCAAGCTATATTGCAATGCTAATGTTCTCAAAACTGCCTGGTACTGGCACAAGAACAGACATATAGACCAATGGAACAGAACAGAGAACCCAGAAATCGACCCAAGCCATTATGCTCAATTAATATTTGACCGAGGAGGCAAGAGCATACAATGAAGTTAAGACAGTCTCTTCAATAAATTGTGTTGGAAAAATTGTACAGGTACATGCAAAAAAAAATGAAACTACAATGCCAACTTACACCATACACAAAAATAAAATCAAAATGGGTAAAGACTTAAACGTAAGCTGGGAAACGATAAAAACTTTTAGAAGAAGCCATAGGCAGCAAAATATCAGACATATCTCATAGCAATATATTTACCAACACATTTTTTTGGTTGATTTTTCTTTGTTAAATGGCATTTAAATATATAAAATAAATATCAAAAATATAAGTCTTTGTTTTACTATGGTTGCAAATATCAAAAAATTTCTATATGTGACACGGCACCAGAGTTAAGTTAGGGTTTTTCAAAATGCTGACACGCCAAGTTCAAAAGGTTCGCCATCACTGTCCTAGGACAATGGAAACTAAGGAGAAAATAAACAAATGGGACTATATCAAAACAAAAAGCTTCTGCACAGCAAAAAGACACCATAAAAAAACAACAACAAGAGAGCACACTGCATGTGAGAACATATTTTCCAATGTTACATCCGATAAGGGGTTAATCTCCAAAATTTATAGGGAACTCATACAACTTAAGGAAAGGAAGATAAACAACCCAATCAAAAAAATGGTCAAAGGACCTAAATAGACACTTTTCGAAAGAGGACATACAGAAGGCCAAGAGACATGAAAACATGCTCAAAGTCACTAATCATCGGAGAGATACAAATCAAAATGACAATGAAGTACCATCTCACATCTATCAGAATGGCTATCATCAACAAATCAACAAACCAGGAATGCTGGAGAGGATGCAGAGAAAAAGGAACCCTCTTGCACTGCTGGTGCAGCCACTGTGGAAAACCATATGGCATTTCCTCAAAAAATTAAAAATGGAACTTCCATTTGACCTAGTAATCCCACTTCTAGGAATTTATCTGAAGATATCAGAAACATTAATCAGGAAGAATATATGCACCCCTATGTTCATATCAGCAAAATTTACAATAGCTAAGATTTGGAAACAGCCTAAGTGCCCATCAGCAGATGAGTGGATTAAAAAAACAGTGGTACATTTACACAATGTAATACTACACTACTGTAAAAAACAAAGAACTCTTATCATTGGCAATGGCATGAATGGACAAAGAGAGCATTATGCTAAGGAAAATAAGCCAGTTGGAGAAAGATAAATATCACATGATCTCACTCATTTGTCGAATATAGTGAACAACATATGAAACTGGTGAAGAAAAATAGATACAGAGACTTAGAAGCATTGAACAGACTGTCAAACCTCAGAGGGAAGGTAGGGGAGGTTGGGGAGAGTAAGAGATCAACCAAAGGACTTGTATGCAATGCATGTAAGCATAACCAATGAATCCAGACAGTAGCGGGGTGAGGGCATGTGCCGGGGGAGGGGTGGCCGGGGGAAGTCAATGGGGGAAAAAGGAGACATATGTAACACTTTTAACAATAAATTATTTAACAACAAAAAAATGAATGCAAAAAATTAGATCAACCTCTCATCATAAAAAAATTATAATAACATTGACCTGGTTCTCTTCAAATGAACTTGGCCTTTATACACTTTCTTTTTAGTTTATTTCATTTTGGGTGATTTTAAATTTAGAACAGAAGATTTGTCCCTACATCTTCTCTTCTAATTTGGTGTAGTTTCTTTGGGTAACCCACTCTATTGTTTTGCTTTCAAATGGTGGACATTGAAGATGAACCTGTTTTACAGTAGCCGCCCCCCATCCAATTATCAGGGGATGCATTCCAAGACCCCCAGTGGATGGCTAGATAGTACCAAACCCTATACATACATACCTATGATGAAGTTTAAATTATAAATTAGACACAGTAAAAGATTAACAATAATTATTAAATGTAGTCCCTCTCAAAATATTTTATTGTACTGTACTCATCTTTTTATTTAAAGGGAAGTCTTTATGGGTTCTCTTTATCATATCAAAATTGCCAGTATGATTACTCTTGTACTTGTGTGCCATTATTAAGTAAAATCAGGGTTACTTGAACAGAAGCCCTGCAATACCACAATATGATAACCAAAAAGGCTATAAGTAACTAATGAGTGGGTAGAGTATACAATACGGAAAATGGGTGATTCATGTCTAGGTCAGAACAGAGCAGGATAGTGTAAGATTTCATTATGCTACTCAGAATGGTGTACAATGTAAGACATTAATTGTTTATAACTGGAATTTTCCATTTAATATATTTAAATCTTGGTTGACCACATGTAACTGAAACGTCAGAAAGCAAAATGGTGGATAAGAGAAGACTATTGTGTATGTGTCTTTTAAAAATGGAAGCATTTCCCTTCATGTTTTCAGAGAGTTTATTTAATTTAAATTAAATTAAATTGCTGATAAATTTTGACAAGTGCTTTTTCTGCATGTATTGATAACATATTTTGGTTATTTCTTTTTTTAAAATCTTGATTGTTGAAAGCATTACCAATGTCTCCTTTTTTCACCCATTGACCCCTTCTAGCCCTGACTTGCCCTTCAATCCTCACCCCAGGATTTCACCACCGTATTGTCTGTGTCCATGTCTGTGTTATGCATATATGCATACAAGTTCGTTGATTGATCTCCTCCCACCCACCAACCCATCCCTACTTTCCCTTTGAGATTTGACAGTCTCTTCCATGCTTCTTTGTCTCTGGGTCTATTTTGTACATCGGTTGAGAAGGGGTAAATGGGGGAAAAACGGGGACATATGTAATACTTTCAACAATAAATATTTAAAAAATTTTAAAAAGAAATATATATATTTGTAAGTGGTTACATATAGAGACAAGAGAAAATGCTCTTGTCTTTTAGGAATGACTGTAACCAGGTCATAGGTAGCTTACAGATCAATTGGAGACATCAGGTAGAAGATTCTAGGCCAAGTTTCTGCAACAATTCCCAGTCCTCCAGGGTTATGTTTTTACTGCCATGATTGACCAAACTGTCACTGAGGCATCAGTAAGCTGCCACCTAAGGAAGCTTGCTGTAATTTGTATCAATAAATGGATGCTCTGCACCATGCTTGTCTCCCCCATTTAATTCATTTCTGAATTAAAATCACAGATATGTATCAGTTTGTAGAATGTAAATCACTTAGAAACAGCCAAGCTGCAAAGGAGTTTGGAAATGTGTAAATTTTCATTTTTGTATATGTTTATCTTGCTGAGTTTTTATTTGGTTGCTTGTTTGTTTTGGTAGTTTTTTGTGTGTTTTATTTTTATTGTTGTTGTTTTTGTGTTTGTTTTGTTTTTTTTTTACCTTTACTTTTTTTGTTGGTGTTGTTAATCCTCACCCAAGAATATTTTTTCCATTGATCTTTAGAGAGAGTGGGAGGGGAAGAAACAGAGAGAGAAACATAGATCTAAGAGAGACACATCCATTAGTTGCCGCCCACTCATGCTCTCCCCAGGGCTGGAGATTAAACCTGCAATTCAGGTATGTGCCCTTGATCGGAATCAAACCCAGGGCCATTCAGGCCATGGGCTGACACTCTAACCACTGAGCAAAACCAACTAGGGCTGTTTTTTAGCTTTTTAGCTCAAAAAATTAATTGTAAAGAGATTGAAATGGGCAATAAATAAACCAATCTCTAGATGACAACGCCTTCAAATGGTAGCTTTGGATTTGTTCATTGAAACAGCTCAGTTCCATCAAAAATAATTTGTGTGATTAAACAAATATAAGGACTTTACCTTTAGGTTTTTGTCATACTTAAAATATGTAATAATAGAAATCCAGAATATAATCAAGATTCATATTTTCTTGTAACATCATGATATTTTCATATAACACAAATATTTTAATCAAATATTTAAATGAAATTATTTTATGGTGCCTATAGCACATAGGGATATAGTTACAGGATGTGGTAACTTCATGTTTAAAACATTTGATTCAATTTCTTCTAAGATTTAGCTTCTAAGAATGACAGAAATTATGATGACATTATTAAGTCTTAGTAGTTATATCTATGTAATAATAATAACAATTATTATTATTATTATTTATAGAGAGAGACTGTAAATACAATGTAATTGAGGCTACCTCCAAAAACTCTTCAGAAAAATTTATGCAATATATATTACTCTATCATACAGCCAATATAAAAAATTACACAATTAAATTAAATAATTTTAGTGCTTAGTACAAATGAAAAAAGAGTTTGCAAAATTGTTAACTATTAAATATCTCATTACTTGAAATAAAAATAGTTCTTTTAATTACTATAAGATACAGTGGGGCCTTGACTTATGAGTGTCCCAACTAACGAGTTTTTTGAGATACCAGCTGCCTCTCGGCCAATTTTTTGCATTGAGTTGATAGAGTAATTTGAGTTAACGAGCTCCTTAACAAGCTCCTTAACGAGCTCGGTCTCGGAATGAATTAAACTCGTAAGTCAAGGCTCCACTGTAATTCTAAGTAGGGTTTGACAAAAGTAGGTTTAAGGTTGTGAGTACATAAAACAATTTATTCTTGTAGTATTGTTTATTTATTAATTATTAGAGGCCTGGTGCATGGATTTGTGCACTGGTGGGGTCCCTCAGCCTGGCCTGCACCATCTCGCTATCCTGGACCTCTCGGGGGATGTCGGACTGCTGCTTTCGGCTTGATACCCGCAGGGCCTGTGGGAACAGGGCCAAAACCAGCAGTGCGACATCCCCAGAGGGATGTAGTAGTGCACGAAGCGGCAGGCAGCTGGGGAGGAGCCCAAGCCTGAGCTGGGTGCTGCGCTGCTCCCACTCCTCCCAGCCTCCCTGTGTCTGCCACTGCTGGGTAGCACTGCCACAGAGGCGGGAGAGGCTTGCACCGCCTCAGCTGTGCTCACCAGCCATGAGCCCGGCATCTGGAGCCAGTCGGTAAGCTGAGCGGTGCTCCTGCTTCTGCATTGAGTGTTTGCTCCCTGGTCGTCAGTGCGTGTAACAGCAACCAGTCAAACGGTTGACTGGTCGAATGGTCAACTGGCCGCCTAGAGTTTTATATATATAGATAGCAGTGAACTGAAAATAAACTAGCTTGTTCTAAGCCATGAATCTGTGCAGATACTCAATTAACGTAATATTTATGGGAGACAAGTCTCTCCTATAAGTCAATTGATTTGTGGCTAAATTATTAATAAAGGAGGGAGAATATTCAATTGATAAAGGAAAGTATAATAAACAAATGAGTTATGAAAGCAATACTACCTCCCAATCAAATAGTTTGAAGAATTGTTGGAGTAATAGTAATATATATGTTTTTCCTCTTTCTCTAAAAATAAAAATTATAGACAGTAAAGGGGAAAAAAGGAAGCAAAAACAAATTAAGGCTAAATCTACTAACCTGATAATGTAAGTTCAGGGGTGGATTTCAGAATCCCTGCATTGAGGGTCTGCCCTCTGGTGGGCAGTGCACATCATAGCAACCAGTCGACTGGTCGTTCGGTTGCTTAGGCTTTTATATAGATAGATTGTTTTGTTTTTTTGTGTGTGTTACTTAAAACCTGTATACTAATTATATCAGTGGTGAGTTTTTGTTTATTAGAGGATAAACATGTTGTACATGATACACAAATATGCCTTAGATTTGATGAAATATAACAATGGTGATGTGATATGAAAATGACTAAAATAGAGAAAAACACAAGGTCTATATAACATGGAGTGAGAATAATGAATTAGCATAGTCTGTGGAAGTCAGGGGGATATTTAAAAAAGAAGTAACAATGAAATCCAGCCTTGAAAAATACACTAAGTTTTACAAGTAGGAGAAATGCATAAACTGTTATCCATGTAACACATATAAAGGTATGACAGAACCTGTTTAAAAAGAAAGTCATAAATGCCATTGAGGCATTTTGCAAAATGTGTTCCTAAAATTCTTGTTCCTGAGATATGTTCAGAGATGAAAGGTGTCTATGCTCAAATAAACTTAAGAAAAACTGCACGTTATATCTTCTCCCCTTAAAAATTTCATAAAAATGCATTAATTTATTAGAAGTTATGTTTAATTTTTAAAACCTAAATATACTTAACCTGGGACACACTCTTAGGAAATGCAGGGTAGAGATTGAATTAAAATGGAAAGAGTACACAGAGATTGGACTGGTTATACAAAATAGACCTTTAGGCCTTTTACATATTGAGTATATTCCTCAAAGGGTTTTAGACTTTAATATTGAAGAAATTAATACTATTTGGGTGTGAAAATTAATAAACATAAATCTTATTTAAAATGGAGTCAGAAAGCTAGAAGACAGAACTGTCATGCATGTCACTCAACATATAACACTGTCCCCAGCATGAAGAGCTGTATCTTCATTGCACTGCATTACTACCTCAACAAGAGAAGAAAGGATTCCTCTTTGCTCAGTAACAGCACAGCTAATGGGAAATATCCATATATCAGCCACTAAAAAGTCCCTATACTCTGACCTTTCAGTTTTTTACAATAGACGCTTTATTTGCAACAGCCCCTCCCACGTCCACAAAAGAGCATTCCTCTCCCTTGTTTCTCTGGATTTGCTTGTGGTTTGCCATTGGACCACATGTCCAGAATTGCAATTTTTGTGTTATTCCCAAATATACCTATTTTTGTAGAGAAAAACTGGTTGTCTATTTGTTAAAAGTCAACAAGTAATGAACAGAGAGTTTCTCTTTGGAATTTAAAAAATTAAAAATACAAATAATGTATTTAATAAGTAAAATTATTTAAGTAAATAAATTTAAATAAAATTTTATTTTATAAAGTTCAATGTTTTCTTCTCAAGAAGAAAAAATAAGTATG
>NW_005355037.1:1407271-1418261 GCF_000412655.1 Myotis brandtii | reverse complement strand
TATAAAACTATTGAAATATATATATAATTCAATAAGATTTAAATTATTGAAGAATAACTATAGTGACAAAACCATCTATTTCAAGGAAGATTAAAATGAAATTCATTTATGTAATGTAAAAATGGCAGGATTACATTGTGTATGTATGAAAATACACATTTACACAAAATTTGAAAATTCATTTAACTTGCAACCAATTTCCCCAATAAGAGGAAAAATTAACCATCCATATTAAACCATACACTAAAAGTAGTTTATATCTTATCTTCTTGCATGGGGTTTATCAAATTAGTACTCTGGAGTAGATCTCCAGGCAAAATTTAATGTATGTTTAATATTAATCATTTGAAAGCTTATCACCAGACATTTTTAAGCAGCTTAGAGTACATAGAACACTTTTTAACAAACTCTTATAATAAATCACTTTCTTTAATGTAATTGATGAAGATTGAACTTTGTGTGTGTGAACATCATGTACAGCAAGAGGATTTATTGTTTTGATGTGACCGGATGTATTAGGCATGTCTTTGCATATCATTAAATATAAATTTAGTCTGGCTAATGCTCTTACGGACACATGAGAAAAAATACCACTTTCACAACAATTAAAGAGTATCATGCACACTAGTCAAATATGCTGAACACTAGCTCAGTGTATTGTTTTAAGCTAAGAAATGTAATTGCTAGGTTAATGTACTTTTGAATTCCCAATGTTTTCCACATGACATATAATCTGTGGACTTTTATATTCTAGGTTTTTTTTTTCCCTTAGAAATCTACACTAATAAAAGAGAAAGATGCAAATTGACTGTACCTTCATGACGCCCACCAGCCAATCAGGAGTGGGTATGAAAATTAACCCAACAAAGATGGTGGGTTAATTTGCATAGGCAGGCACCAAGTAGCCGGGGGTGGGGCAGGACGCAGATGTTCTACACAGCCCCAGCTGCTCCGGGCCTCTGGCCAGTGTGGGAAGGCAGAAAGGCAGCTCTGGGCCAGACAGAAGGCGGTGCCGGCAGCCAGGGGAAGGAAGGCCCATTCTTGCACAAATCTTTGTGCATTGGGCCTCTAGTAAAATGATAAGTACAGTGGCAGTTTAGGGATTAGTACCAGCTGCAGGTCCTGGTTGTTTGGTTGACACACACATTTTTTATTTTATTTTATTTTATTTTTAGCAAGAGTAGCAACAGCAGTGGCAACATATGGATCTTTGGCTGACTGCACTATAGAAAGTGACTGGCCAGTTACTGCTATCTTATATTGGTGTCCATTGACTTGTCTGATGGGGGCTCTCTAGGAAACCTGCCCAGATGGATGCCATACTCCTTTGATAGACTTGTCATTGTCAAGAATTTGTTCAAGTTTATATGTCTAAAATAAAATCCTGTTTAAGTTTCTGATGATTTCTTCCACATGTGAAGATCTTTTTTATGATACAGAACAAAGGCCAAAAAAGCATTTAAGTTGAGGCAAAAGTGAAGGTTCAAAAGATCCATTGGCTGGCTCACATTTGATGAATTGTTAAACTACAGATTTCACAATGTGATAGAGAATTCATTTTTCAATGTAGTAGATGAATTACAAATTCTGCCAAAATGAAAGAACTCTTCCGAGATGACAGGTTTATAGCAATGCTGGAAAGATTAGTAACTTTAACCTCAAGAAATTTTATTTACAAGTAATACAAAGTAAGAAACAAGCTTATTTCTAATTTGACAGCAATGAATGAGCAGAACATTTTAAAAGAATATTACTTTCTTTTTTAATGTCTAGACCTAATTTCCAGAGACTAACCACAATATAAGTATATTTAGTATATCAGGCAGGGTTAGTTGAGATTGTAAAAATTTTAACTTCTAATGTTAATTCCTCTGCAAATGCCCATTTTGTCAGGCTATGCTTTGAGACCATCAATGACAAAAATTTATTACTTTCTGGGGCAGGCAATTGGAAAGTACCTCCTTGTCTTTGAGGGAAATCATTAGCCCTTTAGTTTAGATCTAATCATATCTGTGGAGACCATTGTATCTGATCCCACTCTTATTAGTCTACTTTCTAAATATTTGAAAGCAACCATTTTCTACTGCTTGCCATCTTGGGTCATTTCAACTTTAGGCTAGCAAACTCAGCATTTAACAACAACAACAAATATATATATATACACACAGTATATATACATTCAGTTTGCTTATGCCTCTCTTAAAGTGTGATCCTTCTAAATAAGTAAAATTCAATGTAATATCACTGTTGTGGACTATAACTCATTCAGTAAAGATAAGCTAAAAATTTTAGTAGATAATTCAAATATTGCACATGGTAGATTCAAGGAGACAAACTCCACAGGACATCCCAGAAATATAAAAATCCGGAAGGTCACTATGCATTCTTCCTGACTAGGAAAAAAAAGAGTGCCTTATTTCTACCTTCCTGAGTAGTGACAAAAGTCTCTAGACCCACTATTACATTTGTTAGTTAACATAGGAAACTCTTGTTTCCATTCTTTACCCTGACAAACCTTACAGTCCAATGGGATAAAAGTCAATAAAAATGGATGATAGTAAATAATCTGGTTAATGCAGAACACATTCACTCTCTTTTATTATGGAGGCTTGAGTTCTCCAAAGTCCCTAGATTTCTTTGGTTTATCATTCTTTACAACAGGGAAAATTGACCTAAAGAAATCATGCCTATTCTATTTAACCTTTCATTTTTTGTAGTTTCTTCATCATTCATTTATTTCACAAGTATTCTTACTTGCTTACTAAAATTATGAAAGTTCCTCTCACTCTGCCTTTGTAATATTATTTTTCCTGATTGTTTTCCCTCCTTTCATTCCAATTTTCATAGGACTGGAATTTCCATAACTTACCTATCATAACTAAAATTAAATTCATAAAATCTGAAAAAAGCAACACCAGTAATATGTCTTTTTAGCAAATAAAAAGGCTTTCGTGTAAAATTAAATGATAAAAAATATTAAG
Source organism: Myotis brandtii (assembly GCF_000412655.1). Classification (NCBI taxonomy): domain Eukaryota; kingdom Metazoa; phylum Chordata; class Mammalia; order Chiroptera; family Vespertilionidae; genus Myotis; species Myotis brandtii. The sequence continues at coordinate 1,415,280 of NW_005355037.1, read as the reverse complement.
GTCATTTTTCTGATAATTTTGAAAGTACTCAAAAGATTATTTAAGGAATCCCAACTCATATTTTCATTCTGTATGCTCATATTTTGTTTAATATAAAACATCAAAATTTTTTAAAAATTCATATCACCTATGCTTTTTTATAATTATGCTTAATTAATTTTATTGAAAACAATATACAAATGCATAAAGCTTTAAGTATACCATGTTTTTAAAAGGTGTTTTGAAATATCCTAAATATCAAAGATTTATATGAACCATATCGTGGTTTAATGCTGCAATAAACATAGGGGTGTATATTTCTTTTTGAACTGGTGTTTTAGATTTCTTCAGATAAATAGCAAGAAGTAGAATTGTTGGGTCACATGGTAGTTATATTTTTTATTTTATGAGGAAACTCTATATTGTTTTTCATAATACTGCATAAATTTATAATTCTACCGACAGTGCATGAGGGTTCCCTTTAATCCACATCCTGGCCACCACTCATTACTTACTGTTTTTTGTTTTTTTTAAAGAAGGGTTGTCTTTTTTTATTTTTTTAAATATATTTTATTGATTTTTTACAGAGAGGAAGGGAGAGGGATAGAGAGTTAGAAACATCGATGAGAGAGAAACATCGATCAGCTGCCTCCTACACACCTCTTACTGGGGATGTGCCCACAACCAAGGTACATGCCCTTGACTGGAATTGAACCTGGGACCTTTCAGTCCGCAGGCTGACATTCTATCCACTGAACCAAACCGGTCGGAGCTCGTTACTTATTGTTTTAATGATGATAGCCAGCCTGACAAGTTTGAGGTGATATTTCATTGTTTGCATTTACCTGATTAGTTATGTTGAACATCTTTTCATATTCTGTTAGCCATCTATATATATACTCTTTCTAAAATGTCTACTTAGGTCATGAGACCATTTTGGGGGTGTTGTGTGTGTGTTAAGTTGTATGAGTTTCTTATATATCTTGCATATGAATCTCTTATTGCTGTATCATTGGCAAATATCTTCTTCCAATCAGTCAGTTTTCTTTTCATTTTGTTGATGGTTTCCTTCAGTGTGCAAAAATTATTTAGTTTGATATTGTCCCACTTGTTTACTTTTTTTTGTTTCCCTTTCATGAAGAGACATACCATAAAATGATATTAGAAGGACCAATTTCAAAGATTTTCATACCTATATTTTGTTCAATGGCTTTGATGATTTCAGGTCTTTTAGTGTTTGATCCATTTTGAGTTTACTCTTGTATATGGTATAATAAAGTAATCCAATTCCATTCATCTTCATGTCTTTATTCAGTTTTCTCAACACCATTATTAAAGAGAAAGTCTTACTCCATTGTATATTCTCACATCCTTTGTCTTTGACTAAATTACCATATAAACATGGGCTTATTTCTTGGTTGTCTATTATGTTCTATTGATCTATATGTTTGTTTTTATGCAAGTACCAGGCTATTTAATTACCATATACTTGTGGTATAGATTACTATCAAATAATGTGATATCTCCAATTTTAGTCTTCTTTATTGATTGCTTTGGCTCTCCAGTGACTTTTGTGGTTCCACACAAATTGTAGTGTTATTTGTTCTAGTTCTGTGAAAAATGGCATTGGTATTTTTATATAGATTGCATTGAATCTGTAGACTGTTTTTGGTAGTATGGACATTTTATTGATGTTAATTATTTCTAGCCATGAGTACACTATATGCTTTCATTTATTTGTATCTTCTTCAGTTTCTTTCTTCAATGTCTTAGAGTTTTCTGAGTATAGGTATTTTACCTCCTTGGGTATATTTACTCCTAGGTACTTTATTTATTTATTGATTGATACAGTTGTAAATGGGATTGTTTCTTAATTTGTCTTTCTGATAGCTTGTTATTGGTACTTAAAAATTCAATCAATTTCTGTATATTTAGTTTGTATCCAACTACTTTACTGAATTCATTTATTATTTCTAATAAGTTTTGATAGATTCTTTAGAGTTCTCTATATATAGTATTATGATATCTACATTAATGACAGTTCTACTTCTTCCTTTCAAATTTGGATATGATTTATATCATTTTCTTGCCCTATTGGTGTGGTATGCAGTTGTAAATGGGATTGTTACTTTACTGAATTCATTTATTAGTTCTAATAAGTTTTGATAGATTCTTTGGAGTTCTCTATATATAGTATCATGATATCTACAATAATGACAGTTCTACTTCTTCCTTTCAAATTTGAATATGATTTATATCATTTTCTTGCCCTATTGGTGTATTAAAACTTCCAATACTTTCAATACTTTAAATAGAAGTGGTAAGGGTTGACAGCTTTATGCATTATTTCTGTGTGTGTTTTTTAAAATTATGTTTTATTAATTTTAGAGAAAGAGGAAACAGAGGGAAAGAGAAAAGCATCCATGTGAGAGAGAAACATCCATTGGCTGCTTCCTGAGCCCCCCTTACTGGGAATAAAGCTCCCAACCCAGGCATATGCTCTAACTGGGAATCAAACCAGTGATCTTTTGGGTGCATGGGACAGTGCTCAATCAACTGAGCCATACTGTCCAGGGCTATTGTTTCTGTTTTTAAGGAAAACACTTCCAGCTTTTCATTGTTGAATATGATGTTAGCTGTGTGTTTGCCATTTATAGTCTTTATTATGTTACTAGAGGCCCGGGGCACAAATTGGTGCATGGGAGGAGTCCCTTGGCCTGGCTGGCAATCGGGGCTGATTGGGGGGGCCAGCCAGATGGGGGAAGGGACCACGGGAAGTTGGCTGCCTCCCCCATCAGAGCCAATCTGGGGGGCTGGCTGGCTGGGGGGAGGGACCACGAGAGGTTAGCCAGCCAGCCCCCCACCCAATCAAGGCTGATGGGGGGGAGAAGTGGCTGGGCCAATCTGGGGGGCTGGCTGGCTGGGGGGAGGGACCACGAGAGGTGAACCAGCCAGCCCCTCACTCAATCAAGGCTGATGTGGGGAAGAAGCGGCTGGCCACGGGAGGTTGGCCAGCCATGGGAAGTTGGCTGTGGGAACACACGGACTACCAGAGTGCAGCTTCTGCATTGAGCGTCTGCCCCTCGGTGGTCAGTGTGTGTCATAGCAACCGGTCGACCAGTAGTTCAGTCATTCAGTTGTTTGGTCACTTAGGCATATATATAAAGAGAGAGAGAGAGAGAGAGAGAGAGACCTTGGGGGGGGTCTCTCAGCCCTGCCTGCACCCTCTCCAATCTGGGACCCCTCAGGGGATGTCCAACTGTCAGACATCCCTCTTGCCATCCGGGACCACTGGCTCCTAACCGCTCACCTGCCTGCCTGCCTGATTGCCCCTAACCACTCTGCCTTCCTGCTTGATCGTCCCAACCTCTCTGCCTGCTGACCTGATCACTCCTAACCGCCTCTGCCTGCCTCCCTAATCACCCCTAACCGCCTCTGCCTTGGCCCCCTCCACCGTGGTCTGATTGCCCCTAACCACTCTGCCTGCCTGCTTGATCGTCCCAACCCCTCTGCCTGCTGACCTGATCACTCCTAACTGCCTCTGCCTGCCTGCCTGATCACCCCTAACTGCCCTCCCCTGCCAGCCTGATTGCCCCTTACTTCTCCCCTGCCAGCCTAATCACCCCTAACCGCCTCTGTCTTGGCCCCCGCCACCGTGGCTTTGTCCAGAAGGAGGACTGGACAACTGGAAGATGTCTGGTCAACCTGGTCTAATTAGCATATTACCCTTTTATTAATATAGATGTTTCCTCTATTCTTACATGGCTGAGAGTTTTTGTCATCAATATGTGCTGAGTTTTGTCAAATGGCTTTTCTGCATCTATTGATATAACCATATAATTTTATTTTGTTTATGTGGTGTACCTCATCAATTGATTTGCAGATATTGAACCAGCCTTGTGTCTCAGGGACAAATGCCACTTGATCATAGTGCATAGTGTATAATTCTTTTAATGTATTGCTGAATTGGGTTGCTAATATATTCGTATTTTTGCATCTATGTTTATTAGGGATATTGGCCTATTGTTTTCTTTTTGTGTAGTATCTTTGTCTGGCTTTGGCATCAGGGTAATTCTGGCATTGTAAAATGAGTTTGGAAGCCTTCCCTCTTCTTCAATATTTGCAATAGTTTGAGGAGGTTAGGTATGAATTCTTTGAATGATTGGTAAAATTCACTTGTGAAGCCAGGGCTTTTGTTTGTTGTAAATTCATTGATTAATGATTTCATTTGTTAGTAGCTATTTGTCTGTTCAGATTTTCTGTTTCTTCCTAAATTAGCCTTTAAAGATTGTATGTCTCTAGGAATTTACCCATTTCTTCCATGTTGTCCAATTTGTTATCATAATTGTTCATCATATTCCCTTATAATTCTTTGCATTTCCATGGGGTTGGTTATCACTTCTCTGTTTTCATTTCTGATTTTATTTATTTGGACACTTTTTCTTTTTCTATTGATGAGTGTGGCTAAAGATTTAGTCATTTTGTTTACCTTTTCAAGGAACCAGCTCCTAGTTTTATGCATCTTCTGTATTGTTTTGTATACTGTATTTTATTTATTATTGCTATGATCTTTATTATGTCCTTCCTTCTACTCACTTGGGGCTTCATTTCTTCTTCTTTTTCTAGTTATTTTTGGTGTTGCATTTAGATTATTTATATGATACTTATTTGGCTTCCTAATATAAGCCTGTATTGCTAAATTTTTCCCATAAAACTGCATTGACTGTGTCCCATCGATTTGGATTTTCATTTTCATTTATCTTGAGGTATCGCTTGATTTCTTTATTTATCTTGTTATTAACATGTTTGTTATTTAGTAATATGTTATTTGTCCTTTACATGTTTATGTTTTTTTTAATTTATCTGTATTGTTGAAAATATTACAGATGTCCCCTTTTTTCCCCTATTGATCCCTCCTCTGAACTTCTTTCCCCTCCCCAGGCCTTCACCTCACTATTGTCTGTGTCCATGGGTTATTCCTATATGCACATAGTCCTTTGGTTGATCTCTTCCTTCCTTTTCCCCTATTTCCTCTAAGGATCCTCAGTCTGTTGCATGCTTCCATATCTCTAGAACTATGAGACATGTTGTCAGTTTATTTTGTTCATTAGATTCCACATATAAGTGAGATCATGTGATATTTGTCTTTCTCTGACTGACTTATTTGACTTAGCGTAATGCTCTCCAGGATCTTCCATGCTATCGCAAAGGGTAAGAGATAAATGTACCACAGATTTTTATCCATTCATCTACTGATGGGCACTTGGGCTGTTTCCAGATTTAGCTATTGTAAATAATGCTATTATGAACATAGAGGTGCATATATTCTTACTGATTGGTGTTTCAGGCTTCTTATGATATAAATTGTCTTCCTATAATTGATTTTTAGTTTGTTACCATTGTCATGGAACATGATATTGGATATCGCTTATTGAGACTTTTTGTGTGTCCTAAAATGTGAACTATCCCTGAAAATGTTTCTGGAATACTTGAGAAAAATATATATTCTGCTACTTTTAGATGCAATGTCCTATGAATATTAAGTCCTTCTGATTTATGTGTCATTTAAGGCCACTGATTCTTTGTTGATTTTTCTCTCTGGGTTAGCTCTCCAGTGATGTCAATGGGGTGTTAAAGTCCCTACAATGGATGTATTCCTGTTGATCTCTCCCTTTATGTTAGTCAATATTTGCTTCATATATTTAGGTGCTCCTACTTTGATTGTGTAGATGTTTATGGGAGCTATGTCCTGTTATTGGATTGATGTCTTTAACGTTGTGAAATTCCCTTCCTTTTCTGCTGTCATAGTCCTAATTTTAGTTTATTTTGTCTGTATTGCTACCCAGCTCTTCTTTCTTTCTATTTCCATTTGCAGGAAAAAAAATTTTTCAGCACTTAACTTTGAGTTTGTCTGTGTTTGTTTGTTTTTTTTTTTGTTTTTTTTCTCTCAAATGGGTCCCTTTCGGGAAGCATAGGTATGGGATTTTTTTTTTTTAATCTATTCAGCCTCCCTATTTCTTTTGTTTGAAGCATTTAGTCCATTTACATTTAACATAATTGTTGGCTAATATGAAATAATTTTGTTTTCTTTTTGTGTAGTATCTTTGTCTGGCTTTGGTATCAGGGTAATTCTGGCATTGTAAAATGAGTGTGAAAGCATTCCCTCTTCTTCAATATTTGTAATAGTTTGAGGAGGTTTTCTTATGTTTTGTAGTTCTTTTCTGTTTCTTTCTTATTCACTTCTTCTTTTTACTTCTACGTTGTCTTTCTATAGTGTTATGTTTGGATTCCTCTCTCTTATTTTTTGTATGCATCTTGGGGGAGTTACCATGTGCTTCCCATAAACCAGTTTATGTTTATAGCAGTCTATTTTAAGTTGATGTCACCTAAGTTTGAACACATTCTAAAAACACTAAAATTTGTACTCACCCCCTCCGCATTTATGTTTTTGTAATTATATTTTGCCTCTTTTATGTGTTTGTGTTTGTACAGGGGTAAGCACAAGTAGGCTCACAGTAGTTCCTATGGAAAAAGACATGCAGATTATGATTATTACAATAGTTTTATTAACTCAAAAGAATGTCACGATGCAACTATAAACCTACTTTTGCCTACCTTTGTATCTGTCCTTTAATTTATTGCTGTAATTACACACAATCTTTCTACTTTTGACTTTTAACCTTTGTACTAGCTTTATTATTGGCTCAACCACTGATTTTACTGTTCGCCACTGTCAATAAAAATGTCTTCCTTACCTATATTCTCTTATTCATATTTTTTATCTTTTCTTAAAGAAGTCTTATTAATAGCTTTTGTGAGACTGGTTTGGTAGTAATGAACTCCTTTTTTTTGTTGAGGAAACGTTTTATCTTTCTTTTGATTCTAAATGATACCCTTGCTTGGGAGAGTAATCTTGATTGCAGGAATTTGCTTTTTAATCACTTTGAATATTTTGTGCCAATCTCTAATGGCCTGGAAACTTTCTGTTGAGAAGTAAGCTGACAGTCTTATGGGCCTTCCCTGTATTTATAACATGCTTTTTTTTTTCCTCCACCAATATATCCTAGAGAAATGTTCCTGTACATATGAAATGAGGAAAGTACAATGTAAATAATTTTAACATTATTTGTGATAGAAAATAAAACAAATGGAATAGATTTCAACATTGGAAGTTATAAATAAACTATGAAATATTCATGCAATGTAATGGCAAACAGCAGGCAAAGTGGATGCACTTGATTTATATTTACCAAAATGGAGAAATCTTAAAATATTTTTGTATTGTTTAAAGTGTTACATGTCTCTTCCTTCCCGATTGCCTCCCCCTCCTCGGCCACTCCACCCCACCAGAGCAAGCCCCCACTGCCCCAGTGTCTGTGTCCATTCATTATGCTAATATGCATGCATACAAGTCCTTTGGTTGATCTCTAACATACTCCCCTCCCCTGTCCTCTCTCTGAGATTGGACGGTCTGTTTAGTGCTATCTTGTCTCTGGATCTATTTTGTTTTTTTGCATCAGTTTATGTTAATAATTATATCCCACATATGAGTGAGATCATGTGATATTTATCTTTCTCTGACTGGCTTATTTTGCTTAGCATAATGCTCTCCATTTCCATCCATGCTGTAGCAAATGGTAAAAAATTACTTCTTTTTTATGGCAGTATAGTATTCCATTGTGCAGATGTAACACAGTTTTTTAATCCACCTATTTGCTGATGGGTATTTAGGCTGTTTCCAAATCTTAGCTATTGTAAATTGTGCTGCTATGAACATAGGGGTGCATATATCCTTTCTGATTGGTGTTTCTGGTTTCTTGGGATATATTCCTAGAAGTGGTATTACTGGGTCAAATGGCTGTTCCATTTTTAAATTTTTGAGAAAACACCATACTGTTTTCCACAGTGGCTGCACCAGTCTGCATTCCCACCAGCAGTAAAGGAGGGTTCCTTTTTCTCCGCATCCTCTCCAGCACTTGTCATTTGTTGATTAGTTGATGATAGCCATTCTGACAGGTGTGAGGTGGTAC
>NW_005355037.1:1403385-1403929 GCF_000412655.1 Myotis brandtii | reverse complement strand
CAAACCAGTTAGGGCAATTAATTCCCTTTTAATGTGCACAGATTTCGTGCACCAGGCTACTAGTATTCAATAAAAAATAATAAAAATAATTTAAAATAATAATTTAAAATAATAATAATTAAATATATATTAAAATATATGTGAAAAAAATATATATAATTTTTTTTAAAGTTTCTTCTTTCTTTAATCTATCTATCTATATATTGATCTGTTTTGGGGAAAGGTGAATAGAGTAGGAGCAGATAGGCATGAGTTTGTTGAGTAAAACTAATTAAGCTATTAGTAGAAAAAGAGAAAAAGCAAGAAGAGGGAAAAAAAGCTTAGAATAAAAAACAAAAAACTAACAAACAATCGAAGGAACAACAAGAAAAAAATTTGGCTAGCAAAGAAAGAGAAAAGAGAAGGGTGCATGTACTTGGAACAGAGGAGAGGAAATTAGATATTTGAGTAAGCCAACAAGACTACTATACTAGTAATGCATCAATAGAGCAGATAAAGAAGATCAATTTTTAACAAGGAATAAAAAGAAAGGAGAGAGAAAATC
>NW_005355037.1:1391541-1403333 GCF_000412655.1 Myotis brandtii | reverse complement strand
AGATAGAGTAAAATAATGATAAAAAATAAAAGTAGCATGTAGAACACTAATGTAATAAAAAAGAAAGAAAGGTTAAAAATGATAATAATAAATAAAAGTAATAAAAAATAAAATAGAGAAAAGAAAAAAATTAGTCTTTTAAGTAAAATATTTATTTAAAAAAGGAACAAAAAAAAAGAAAAACGTGAAGTTTGTTCACTTCAGCTGAGTATTTAATGTCCCATGGGGGTTGGTCTAAGACCCCTCTCCACTGTTCTGTTTGTCACATCTCAGCTTCCTGCTCAATAGCACAGTGTTGAAGCTCCCAGTGATCCATCACTCCTCCGTGTCAGATGCCACAACCTTGGTTTCAGCCAGGTGGGACCAATATGCCCACTTTGTTTTTCTGCCTGCTTTCAGTTGTACTTACACAAGCATCTATTTCTGACATGGCCTCCAGGTGGTGGTGTTTTGGTATTAGTTTCAGGACTAAATGGCCCCTCAACCCAGTCCTCGAGGGCTCCCTGGTGGTATTTTGAATCTCAAGGCTGGGTGTGGCTGCACTGCTAGGAGGGGCCTGGTCTTCAGGAGAAAAATGTCTGTTCAGGATTGGAGGGATCAGACTGTCCAAGAGCTGGCTTCCTGATCATCTCCCTATTTTGTTCCTCAGCTTCCACAAAAGCACCTTCCCCTGAATCGCAGCCTCAGTGAGTGTTTGTAATCGAAAGATCCTGGGTTTAGCGAGTAAAAGCAAGGAAATTATAAAGACAGAGCAACTGTGCTGCTGCACGTCCCTCTCCCCCACCCCCCCGGGCACTGAGCGGCCGGTGTAGAACTTCAGGATGCCCTTCTGGGTGCAGCCTCCCATGTGAAGTTGAAATGTGGTTAACAGTGTCAAATCAAAGAGAATCCAAGAATAATATCAACCGAAAGTAAATTTTTCTACAATGTGATCAGTCAGCACTTTAACCAGATTTGATTCAGTAAAAACCTGAGCATAGATGCCATGTCATAAAAGTTTGTTCAGTAAATAAAAGAAAGGTTGAGCTTTGGCCATTGTAATCAGTGTTTAGAGTGTCGGCCCTCACACCAAAGGGTCACAGGTTCAATTCCTGGTCAAGGGCACATACCTGGGTTGCAGGTTTGAACCTGGCCCCAGGTTGGGGTATAGTGGGGAAGGCAACCAATCTATGTGTATCTATCACATTGATGTTTCTCTTTCTATCTCTCTCTCTCTCTCTCTCTCTCTCTCTTTCTCTCTCTCTCACCCTCCCTTCCACTCTCTCTAAAAATAAATGGAAAAAATATCCTCAGTTGAAAATTTTTTAAAAAATTAAATAATTTAGAAAAAATGAAAGTTGAAAAAAATAGCTATTGGGTATAACAGAGATAATTGGTCTCCTGGGTGTGAATCAGACAATTATATCCAAAAGGCGCATACATTAAGGGAGATTTGATTTGTTTTGTTTTTAAAACTTAGTACATGGTTAAATAATGATGACAAGACTTAGTACAATGCATAGGGAGGAGGCAATAGGACATGGAGTAAAGATGGTGGGATTAGCTTGCATGTGAGAGTAATATTTTTGCTTTTACCAGAAAGAGACAAAGATGTTGAGTCAATTTGGTCTACTTTATAACACTTCCTATAACTAACAGGAAAATAGTAAACCTTTTTTTTTTATAATGAAAGCTGCATTCTGTCCAAACCAGAACTGATTTAGATCTTAAAGTTTATCTTCAGGAAAAGATAAACAAGAAAACAGAAAAGAACATAATGAGCTTAAATGTGCAGATGGTTAAAAACAAACATCTAGAACAGCAATTTAGAGGAACGTGATGTCGATCAAGAGAGTCTAGTTAACCTCTCATTTCTGGTATGTATTGCATATTTACTCACAGATGGTGTGTGCACATTTGTGCCTGAGCATGCGGCCTCTAAATGAAAACGCCTCCAGTCAATGCCAGTCCTATTCTTCAGATGCCAAATGCACTTTCAGCCCAATGTCCCTAGTAAAATCCCAGGATTTTAAAGATGTTCCCCCAAAAACTCATTGCTATAAAATATATGTTTCCTTCTCCTTTCCCTGTATCAGTACTCTCATCATCCAGTTTTATAGTCCTAAAAATATGTTTGAACAATCATTCACTTAAACAAATAACCCTTACTTTTTCTAACGTTATACCATATTTTTTCCCTCATGGACAATATATTTCCTACACTGACAAATAGCATTTAAATCATTTATGCTTCTTGAATGCTTGCCTGAGTCACTGGTCATATTTTTTAAACAAATTTGTGGAGTTATTGATAGGTAGTTCATTATTAGTCATATTTTTAATTGTTGCTTGAACACTTTAAACTCTTTGACATCTATCTATACTTCAACATTTCTGTCACATATGCATTTTAAGTTATTGAAATACATTCTTATAATTTATACTAAGTGTAAACTATAATAAGTAATCAAATAATCTGTTCTGTGTTTTGCAATTATAGTAGGGTTAATAAATAATATTGGCCACTGTATTTGTGAATCTACACAATGGGGCACAGATAAATGTGGGGTTAGAAGAGTTAGGGAACAAGAGAGTAATGGAAAGGGTATAGAAATAGAATACTAATAGCACTGAATAATTATGAACAATATTTAAATTTTATATTTATTGGAAATAGTATGTTCTTTACTTTTTATTTAATCTTCACATCTTATGAGATATGTGCAATTATAATGATCACATCAAAGTAGAGAGATGAAGTTGAGATTTAGAGAGATTAAATGAATTTTCAAAGATCACACAGCTAGTAAATAGTAGAGCCAAAATTTGAACCCCAGTTGTCTTAATCTAGGAAGTATTTTCAAGCACTGATCATAATTCAGGTTAGGCCTTGTCCACAATTTGAATTTGAGCACTTGTTCTATTGATTACTAGCAATGGAAACTTGAGAAATAAAATTTTAAATCTCAATTACCTCTGTTTTATACTGGGGTGATGTTTGTATTAGGCATTAGGGTAATACCTATTTGTGTTGGGTATTTTTCATTGCTTCTACAAAGAGACTATAAAACCTCTGTACCAAACAAGATAAAAGCTTAGTTATCTCTCCAATCACTTCTAGAGATTTATAAATGGGCCACTAAACTAGCATGGAAAATAGCCCACCTGAAGGTCATAAAGAGACTGAACTTCATTATAACATTTTTATTTATCATCACTTAGGTACTTAGCTTATTCACACAATGCCATACATATTTTAACCTTTGTAATGAGAGAAAAAGAAAATGGAAAGCCAGCAGTTGATTTATAAGATACTATACTTAAGTTGCAAAAATTGCTTCTTTACTTCTGCTTTTATTCCCTTGATAAAAATAAATTTTATGGCCACACCTAGAGTGAGGAGAGAATGATAAAAGTAGTTTCTAGTTGAGTAACATGTTGGTAATGGAAATAGGTAACTCTGATCTGCAAGAGAAGGTGCCATGAGGAATGCAATAGGCTGACAGCAACCAGTTTCTGCACCGTTGGAGTCACTGTAGCAGTTACCCAAGGTCACACCCTACTGGGCCTGCACCAAGCCAAGGACTGAGCTTGTTGAGATACTAGAACTAGACCATTTCTGTGAAACTTGGAGCTCCTCTAACAGATAAGCCATCACCTGGGTTCTTCTTGGTTTGGCATACACATCCTCAAAGCCACACTAAACTCTCAGACTCTTATTACCCAATCATCTACCTCCCATTCTCCCTTTTGCAGATGCCCCGCTAGATCATGTGGAAAGGTGTTCCTTGACAGTTCTTAACACTTCCCCAACCTGGAGTTTAAATCTTCTTCACATCTAATTCTGCCTTGTCATATGCTGCTCAGAGAACCTAGAATGACATAGATAGTGGTGTGCTGAGGGTTTCAATCAAACAAGAGGAAGAATAGAATAGATCTAAGACACTCTGTAAACATTTTCAATTCTGTTTCACCAAATACCTATTCATATAATTTCCCAAACATCGAACACATGCACACTCTTTCCAATGAAGACAATTCAAAGTCCCATGCACTTCATCCAATTCTAAATGCAGGATCTCTAAATAATGTGATGTCTCTCTTATCCTGCCTGTATATGATTCTGAAAATGATTTATAAATTTTTAAAAATGCTATTTATCTTCTCGCATTGGATATACAATGAAGACATTGAACAAAGGCAAAAAGGAAATACACTGGATTATCAATTTCTGTTAGGTGGGAATCAGGAAGAATCCTATTCTTTTAATAGGGTAAGTTCTTTGAGTCCATTTAGTCTGCACCTGGTTCTCCTCTCTGTAAGTAACTTTATTTTTCCTTGTTCTCTATATGGCTCTTGGTTTTGCTCTTGGAGAGATATTTCCTTATTGATTTAGGGTAGATACTATTAATATTCAGTAATAATGGGCTACCCTCTACTTAAAGTTAGGTAGAGGAAAAATTGTTCCTCCATGTCCTCTTGAAGTTACTTATGGTCACAGGACATTCTTTGGCCAGTGAAATATATGGAAATATCATTATGATAATACAAAAATATGTTCACATGGGGCCATCTTCCCTGAAGAGGTGTCTAATTTCACATCAAATTTTGTAGATCCAAGTATAAAACATTTTTATTTTATTTTACTTTATAGAGATTTTGAGCTGGTAGCAAAACTCAGTCTACACTGACTAATTCATCTATTTTTCTGCATGGTTACATTTAAATGAGCGCTGGAATATGTGCCTTCTCTAAGGGATAATGAGCTTTGGAATTTACTTCTTGCTAGGGTAGGCTTTAGATTCTGAGGGTTTTTATAGAAATAATGTAATCACAGATAATTTTGTATTTCAGACTTATTTATCTGGCAATAAAATTATGTAGTAGATTTCTAATCTATTCATTTCTAGAAAATTTCACTGCTGAGTAACCAAACCTAAAGATATATTTTGACATCATTTTTAACCCTACTAATTCTATTCTTTTGTTTACTGAATTATGTGCTTGGATGATCTGTCTCCCCATTTTTATTGTGAAACAATAAGCCATCTGAAACACCTCCCTTAGACTAATCTTTACAACAGGTTTGTTGCAATATCTAGCTAAAATTCTTAATGATAGGCCTCAGAGAAAATGTTTGATCAAGAATAATATCTCTGCTAATTACATTTCAATAACTTTTTTAAAACTATGGGAAACCTCAAGTTATTGGATTTTCATCCATTTTCCCTATTGCTATAGACTTGGTGTGCATGTGGTCTGCCTTCCAGGTTAAAAAACAACAATAATTTAAATAAATATTTACCATTATATACTAAAAATCCCCTTTTTAGGCAACAATACTACCTGCTCTCCAAAGTTCTAAGCCTGCATTGTTTATTTCAGAGTTGTTTTTTTTTAAAGCAACAGAGATTAGTTAGGTTTTTAAAGTAATTAGTATATAGAACTTACTATTGAAAAAAATATATCCCAAAATTAATTGCTTTAAACCAGTTCGAGGTTTATTTTTGCCTCGTAGATGTCCATAGATAGACAAGTGGTTGAGAGTGGACCAACACTCTGTCCTACAATCATTCATGGGTCCAGATTTCTTCTATTCTTGTTTCTTTGTAGCTTCTATTTTTCTCATCTACATGGTATTGTTTCTCCCAACACCATGACCTCATTTCACCACATGGGGAGAATGAAAGAAAAGTATAAGACAAATTTTTAAAAGAAAAACATGATGTAAAAAAAGTGTTTTTATCTGGTTTTGAAATTAGGATAATGCTGGCCTCTTCAAATGAGCTTGGGAGACTTTCCTCCCTAATTTTTTTTTAAATATTTGACTTTTTGAATGTTTGATAAAATTCACCTGTGAAGCCATCCTGTCTAGGATGTTTGTTTGTTGGGAGTTTTTTTTTTTTTATTACTGCTCTGATTACTTTGGTTATAAACACTCTGTTTTAATTTCTGTTTATTTTTTCTTCAGCTATTCCATTTTGGAAAATTGTATATTTCTAGAAATTTATCCATTTCTTCCAGATCATCCAATTTGTTGGCATATAGTTGTTTGTAATATTTTCTTATAATCCTTTGTATTTCTGGGGTTTCAGTTGTTGCTGCTCCTCTTTCATTTCTGATTTTATTTATTTGATTCCTCTTTCTTTTTTTGCTTGATGGGTCTAGTTAAAGGCTTATCAATAATATCTTTTAAAAAAATCAGCTCTCTGCCCTAACCGGTTTGGCTCAGTGGATGGAGCGTCGGCCCGCGGACTGAAAGGTCCCAGGTTCGATTCCAGCTAAGGGCATGTACCTTGGTTTCGGGCACATCCCCAGTAGGAGGTGTGCAGGAGGCAGCTGATCGATGTTTCTCTCTCATCGATGTTTCCAACTCTCTATCCCTCTCCCTTCCTCTCTGTGAAAAATCAATAAAATATATTTTTAAAAAAATCAGCTCTCATTTTCATTGATCTTTCATATTATTTTAGGCTTTGCTAATATTGTTTTAGCTATGATCTTCATTACTTATTTCCTTTTACTCCCTGGGGGCTTTATTGTTCTTTTTATAGTTCCTTTAGATGTAAGGTTATAATGTTTGAGCTTTTGTTTGTTTCTTGAGGTAGACCTTCATTGCTATTAATTAACCTCTCAGGACTGCTTACACCGAGTCCCATAAATTTGGGTTTGTTTTGGTTTGATTTTCATTTGTGTCATGGTATCTTTTGATTTTTTGCTTGATCTCATTGTTAATTCATGAATCATTTAGTAGCATGGTATTTAAACTTCCTTGTGTTTGTGTGATATTCAGTGTTTTTCTTGTTTTGATTTCTAGTTTCATACCACCGTGGTCGGAGAAGATGCTTGATATGATTTCAGTCTTCTTAAATTTATTGAGATTTGTTTTGTGTCATTACATGTAGTCTATATTGGAAAATGTCCATGTGCTTGTGAAAAAAAAATGTGCATTCTGTTGCTTTGGGGTGAAGTGCTCTAAAACTATCACATAAATCCATCACTTAAGACCACTGTTTCCTTGTTGATTTTGTCTGGAAGACCTATCCACTTATGTCAATGGTTTTAGAGCCCCCTACTATGATTTTAGTACTGCCAACCTCTGCCTTTATACTCATCAAGATTTGCCCTATATTTTTAGGTGCGCCCATGTTGGGTGCATAAATGTTTACAAGGGTTATAACCTTTTGTTGGGTTGATCCCTTCCTCATTATCTCATGTCCTTCTTATATGTCTTGTATCTTATTATAGCCTTTGTTTTGAAGTCTTTTTTTGCCTGACATATTTTTTAAATTTATCTTTAGTGTTGAAAGTATTACAGATGTCCCATTTTATTCCCCATTGACCCCTTCTAGCCCACCCCTGCCTCCTGCCCTAGGCCTTCACCACACTATTGTCTGTCATAAATATTGATACCCATAGTGTTTTATTTGTTTCCATTTGTATGAAATATCTTTTCCCAATCCTTTACTTTTAGTATGTGTGTTTTTTCATTCTGAGGTAGGTCTGTTGTAGACAGCATACATATGGGTCTTCCTTTCTTATCCATTCCAGCTATCCTATCTCTTTCAATTGGAACATTTAATCTGTTTATACTTAATTATTGATGGGTACATATTTATTATCATTTTATTCTTTACAATTATGTTCCTCTTTTTTATTTATTCTTATTAAAGAAGTCCCTTCAATATTTCTTGTAATACTGGTTTGGTGGTAATGAAATTTTTTAACTTTATTTTTTTTTGTCAAGAAGCTCTTTATTTCTTCAATTTTAAATAATAGCCTTGCTAGTTATAGTAGTCTTGGTTATAGGTCTTTGCTTTTCATTACTTTGAATATTTCACTCAAATCCTTTCTGGCTTGGATGTTTCTGTTATGAAAGTAACTGATAGTGTTATGGGAGCTCCTTTGTAGGTTGGTAACTGTCTTTATCTTGATGGTTTTAAGATGTTTTTGTCTTCATTTAAATATTTTTATTAATTACAGTTAACATAGACATACAACATTGTATTAGCTTTTGGTGTACAACCCAGTGATTAGACCTTTATATAACTTACAAAGTGAGAACCCTAATAAATCCAGAATCCATCTAGCACCATGCATAGTTATTACAATATTGACTAAATTTCCTATCCTATACTTCATATCATCATAACTGTTATGTAATTACCAAGAAGTCTTAATCCTTTCAACTTTTTCACTGATAATCCCAATCCCTCTCCCATCTGGAAACTGTCAAAGTGTTCTCTGTATCTGTGAGTCTGTTTCTGGATTTGTCTGGTATAAATATGCTACAAAACATTTAAAAATTTATTTTCATGAAATATTTTATCTTTAAACTTTGCCATTTTAATTGTGTTCATCTTGTTTTGTACTCTCTGTGCTTCCTGGATATGTGTATCTCTATTCTTCACCTGCTTAGGGAAGTTTTTAATTATCTCTTCAACCAGGTTTTCAATATCTTGCTCTCTTCCTTCTCTTTCTGGTACCCCTTTGATATGGATGTTGTCATATTTGATGTTGTCCCATCAAATATCCTCATTTTAAAAAATTATTTGTCTTTTTCTTGTTCTGATTGGGTGTTTTTTGTTACATTGTTTTCCAAATCACGAATTCAATCATGTATCTGATCTAATCTGTAGTTTATTTTTTCTAGTGTATTCATTTCAGATATTGTATTTCTCTTTCTGACTTTTTAAAACATTTTATATGTCCTTTTTTATGCTTACTATTTTTTTGTTGTTGTTGAGGTTCTTACTGAGATCATCCGTTCTTCCTCTCAGTTCTTTGAGCATCCTTATAACTATTGTTTTGAACTCTGTATGTCTGGTAGATTGCTTGTTTCTATTTCATTTAGGTTTTTGTTTGTGTGTTGTTGTTTTTTTCCAGTGATTATTCCTGTTCTTTTAGTTGGGGTATGTTTCTTTTGTCTCCCCATTTTGGCAGCCTGTGTATTGTTTCTGTGTATTAAGTAGATCTGCTATGTCTCCTGGTCTTGGAATGATGGTCTATGGTGTAAGTGACCTGCGGGGCTCAGTGGCACAGTCTTCCTGATCATATGAGCTAGGTGTTCAGGAATGTGCCTTGTGTGGGTTATGTGAGCCCTCCTATTTTAGTTGAGTCTTGATTACTGTTATCATATTCATGGGGGGGGGGGTTAACCTACAGGCTGGCTGACTATGAGGATGGACCACAACCAGAGTGTATGAGATGCTGTGAAGGGGATGACCCTACAAAGCCCAATTAGCCCCAGGAGGGTTTGGTGCCTGCTCAAATCTCCCTTTGGATGTACTAGTTGTGGAGCTAATTTGGTCTTGCTCTCATGTGGCCTGAAGCCTGTCACCTAGTGAGTTGGTTTTGTATCCCCGTTTTTTGGGGGGGAGGGGGGCACAGTTCAATGTCAGGTGCTGCCTATGACCTGCCCTGGGATACCTGTTTGAAGGTACAAAGCAACCCACAGTTTATGACTGTCTTTGCTGGGCCTGGGTGCACATGGGAGGGTCCAAGTTGCATACCAAAACCTGCTTCCACCAGCACCAAGGCCAGCGGCAGGTCAACAAAAGGTCTAAGGCACCCTAAGATCTCTCTTTGTTTACCATGCCTTTTAGGCTGAGTTACTAAAAAAAGCTTCTGGTCATACAAGTTGTGTGAGGTAGATTCTCAAGTGACTCACCAGGTAGGGGTGAGTGTGATTGATACAGATTTAATCTTGGCACCAATGCTGGGTCTGAGGCTACCTAGCAAAAGTCTCACTGTACACCAAGCCCAGCTGCAACTCACCTGGGCCTGTGGACCTTTGTGGCAGGGTGAGTTCTCAGGGGGAGGTCAGCAAAGTTTATCAAGATAAAACAGGCTAAGATTTTCACATATGGAGGGGTGGCTTTTCACAAGAACAGGGGTGCCAGTTGTGTGTGTGAGAGAAAAATGAGTCTCACAACTCAGTCCCTCCCTATGTATCTCTGCCATCATTGAGTCTGCCCAGATCTCTTTGAGAACCCCAAAGAAAGTCTGCACTGTGCCCCTGGCTGGCCACAACCAGCTGACTTCTCTATAGGACATGAGCTTGGTGGAGAAGGAACACGGGTAGGCGGGGGCCAGTGGATTACTCTAGGCTTTTGCTATGTGAAGGGGAGTGCTTGACCCAGGAAAATGTGTGTGTGAGAGAAAAATGAGTCTCACAACTCAGTCCCTCCCTATGTATCTCTGCCATCATTGAGTCTGCCCAGATCTCTTTGAGAACCCCAAAGAAAGTCTGCACTGTGCCCCTGGCTGGCCACAACCAGCTGACTTCTCCATAGGACATGAGCTTGGAGAAGGAACACGGGAAGGTGGGGCCAGTGGATTACTCTAGGCTTCTGCTATGTGAAGGGGAGTGCTTGACCCAGGAAATATGGCATTTGTTGGTGGGATGGGAGAAGGACTCAGCTCAGGGTCCTTAGGGTCTGTCCCTTCAGGCCTATCCTCAAAGCCACATACCCCAGTCTCTCCCTGATAACTCCAGTTTGCTCTGAGTCACCTTCCCTCTGCTGGAACCTATGGTGAGTGGCTGTGAATGAGATTTTGTGTGCTTAGCCCTTTAAGAGGTCTCCTGAGACTTCAATCTGTCTTTGGTGAACATAATCCCTGTTGATTTTTACAGCCAGATGTGTTGTGGGCTCCTCTTCTTAGCTCTTGTGCTCCCAGCTGAGGAACCTGAAATAGGGTTGAGACCTCTTGCTCCTCAGGGAAAACCTTTCAGCTGAGATATTCCTCCAGATTATCAATGCCCTATGTGGATGCAAGGTCATCTCTTTTTGCATATCCGCCCTTCCTACCAGTTTTGATGTGTTTTCTTCTGTAAATCCTTATACGACTTCTGTTCAGCTAGTCTTCAGTTGGTTATTAAACTTGATTGTGCTATAATTTGATTGCAATTCTGGTTTGTTCCTGAAAAGAGTTTAGCTTTCACCTACTCCACTGGCATCATGGATGTCACCAAAAAGAGTTCTAAATGGCATCTGTATAAGTGTCAACATTTAAGGCATTACCCAATGCCTTTTGACAAGAAATACTTACTGAGGTGATGAGTATTCAAACATGGCATTTTTTACTCAGCCTGTACAAATTATGACTAGAAATAATATGTATCATGAGTCTAGTATGCCAATCACTCTATAAATATTCTATCATTTAATTATTATGTAAGCCTAGCAGAGAAGTAGAAACTAAACCTCAAAAGTAAATTTTCCAAAGTAAAATAAATTATACAGCCAGGGTTGAAATTTAGGATCATTTGCTTCTATAATCTATACATCATCTGTTATCCAATGATGCTTAACATAACTCAATACAATTAAAATAAAAACAATAAAAATTATTTTACAACACTCCAGGATATTAACATGGTTTAATATCTCATATTAGATGTTATTGCTCAGTTGGCCCCAAAATTTCTGATTTTGTTGAAAGGTGCTGAGATAGCTGATCCCTCCCAAAGTATACACATGAATATTGTCTTAGCTTTCTAACAAAATTAAAGAAGTTTATTAGAAGAAATGATAATCCTTACAGAAGAGAACAGTACAGTGAGCAGTAAGTTTTAAGATAGGAATAGTTTTAAAACACAGTGCATAGTGAACTTTCAACATTAAATGACCGACAAAGGCCCTAGCTGGTTTGGCTTAGTGGATAGAGTGTCGGCCTGCAGACTGTAAGGTCCCAGGCTCAATTTTGGTCACATGCCCAGGTTGCAGGCTTGGTCCCCGGTGGGGGGTGTGTAGGAGGCAGCCGATAAATGATTCTCTCTCATCATTGATGTTTCTATCTCTCTCTCTCCCTCT
>NW_005355037.1:1387450-1391448 GCF_000412655.1 Myotis brandtii | reverse complement strand
TCTCTCTCTCTCCCTCTCCCTTCCTCTCTGAAATCAATAAAAATATAAGAATTAATAAATAAATAAAAATTACTGACAAAGATTATATTACTCGCTGGGGCTGACCAGCAGACCCTGAGTGGTGGATAAATGATTACTCTGACACATGTTTCTGTGAAAAAGAGGACTAAGGGACTCCTTGACTTGAGAAACCAAACAGCCCTGTTCGCCTGCCTCCTTAGGCTTTTATTGTAACAGCAGCTTTAACTAAAATTAACTTCTAGATACTATCAGCAGGGTATGTATGCTTGAGAAGACACATAGGTGTGCAGTGTCCTTTAAGCAAGGACGTCATCTAAAAACTAAACATAAAGATTCCAGTAAAACACCCAGGGTCTCAGACTTGTTAGGAAAAGTCAAGGTAGGGGTAGTCGCCTTCGGCCAGCACCCCACTGCCCTCCTCTGCCCCTCCCTCCCCGGAGGTTCCAAGGTTCCAACCTTTCAGAGATTCCTCCTTACAAACTAAGTCATGTGTTTTCCCACAATTACTAAAAATTATTATTTGGGTACATAAGTAAAATATTCACCTCTATGGCATAGAACTGTTGCTATGCTATTGTTCTCATGGTTTGTTTTACTTTGAACTTGTTTACAGTTTAATAATTTCCAAGGGTAACTCATTATATGTTGTCCAACTTTGCAGTTTAGAAGTCTAGTTTAATCTTAGACAATGCTTTATGAGGCATATTTCTATGACCATTTTAGAGTTGTAAGGATTACCTTTTGTGCACAACAGATTCTGAGTTATATTTATTATATCTTTAATTTTCTTTATAATATAAATATTTTAAAGTCTCCTCCTGAAATACTTGATTACCATAAATGATGTTTAGTAGAATTTTCTTTTTAAAAAATGTTACAATAAAATGACTTATTGCATCACTGCCTTTTTATATTTGGAGTTTAGGATAGACAAATAAACATGCATTAATATTTTTTCCATATGCATACAATTTATTAGGGAGCACTTTTTTTATTATTGACATAATACAGAAGTCCCCCATGTTCTTCTACTTTTCCCACATCTACTCAGCCCCTGGCCCCCTCCTCTGGCCTTGACCACACTATTGTCTATGTCCTTGGGCTATGCATATATGTTCTTAGGCTAATCTCTTCACCTCTTTCAACCAGTCTCCCCCACCCTTCTCCCTCTGACATCTGTCAGTCTGTTCCCTGTATCCATGCCTCTGGTTCAATTTCTTTCATCAGTTTATATTGTTCATTAGATTTGACATATAAGTGACATCATATAGATTTATCTTTCTGATAATCAACAGGTCCATCTATGCTGTCACAAAAGGTAGGAGTTCCTTCTTTTTAATCCTCACCTGAGGATACATTTTTACTGATGATTATAGGTAGATGATGATAGATAGATAGATAGATAGATAGATAGATAGATAGATAGATATCAATGTTTGGAAGAAACAAACACCCATCTGTTGCCTTCTGTATGTGCCCACACCAGAAATCAAATCTGCAAGCTAGGTATGTGCCCTGACTAAGAATCAAACCAGCAAACTTTCTGTGCATGGGAAGACACTCGAACCAACTGAGCCACACTGGCCAGGGCAATAGTTTTTGTTTGTTTGTTTGTTTGTTTGTTTTACAGCTGAGTAGTATTCCATTGTGTAAATACACCACAGCATTTTGTCCACTCATCTGATAAATACCTGGGCTGTTTCCAGATCTTGGCCATTGTAAATAACACCACTATGAATTTAGGGGTGCACATATTCTTTCTAATCAGTGTTTTGGTATTCTTAGGGTATATTCCCAGAAGTGGGATCACTGGGACAAAAGGTAATTCCATTTTGAATTTTTTGAGGAAACTCCATATTGTTTTCCACATGGCTACACCAGTCTGCATTCCCACCAGCAGTGCACTAGGGTTCCCTTTTCTCCACATTCTTGCCAGCACTTTTTATTTGTTGATTTATTGATGGTAGCCATTCTGGCAGGTGTGAGGTAATATCTCATTGTAATTTTAATTTGCATCTCTCTGATGATTAGTGAGTTCAAGCTTTTTTTTTTCATGTCTATTGGCCATTGTATGTTCTCTTTGGAGAAGTATCTATTCAGTTCCTTGGCCTATTTTTTTTAAATTAGGTTGTATGTCTGCCTGGTGTTGAGTTATATAAGTTCTTTATATATTTTGCAAATTATCTTTTTATCAGACATATTATTGGCAAATATGTTCTCACATACAGTGGGTTCCTTTACATTTTGTTGATGGTTTCCTTTGCTGTGAAGGTTTTAATTGGATGTAGTCCCATTTGTTTATTTTTTCCTTTGTTTCCCTTACCTTAGCAGATATATTGGCAAAAATAATGCTATGAGTAATGTCTGAGATTTTACTGCCTACGTTTACTTCTAGGATTTTTATGGTTTGTGACTTACATTTAAGTCTTTAATCCATTTGGAGTTTATTCTTTTGTATGGTGTAAGTTGGTGGTCTGGTTTCACTTTTTTACATATGTCTGCCCTATTTTTAATCATAAATAAATGTTGGACTAATGATGGTTTTGCCCTAAATTTAATTTTGACATTTGTTTTCATCCAAAATTACTTAATTCCTTCAAAAACTCTTTTAAATATGTTTGAAGAGCTAAGTTAATAGATTTTTTAATTAATGACATAATCCACCTGGGAGCATTTAATAGCTAAACCACATTAAAATACTTTCATTTTGGTGCTTATAATTTACTGTCATCCTAAAGTCCATAGTGTGATTGATATGTGTTTAACAACACTGTAATGAGTTAGAGGAAGTTCAGTGGCATTTTCTTAGATGCTTTGTTTGGGAATTATAGAAAAAACAGAATTCATGTACGACTGTAGATAGACAATTTCTTTCATTCAATGTCTTAACAGTAGGAATGTGGGGAAGTTAACCTTTTGCAGAGAAACGTTAATTTCTCAAATGAACATCACTGAGTGACAACTCTGAACTGAATACTATGCCAAGAACTAAGAAAGGACATATGAGTAAGATAGTAACTCTTGCCAAGGATTCATACTAACCAAAATAACAAGCATTAAAAAGGTAATTGGGGATTCTGTTTCAAAGTTTGGAACTAAATTAATCTGCTTACCCTCCTGGAACCTCGTTAAAATCATTTAAAAGATATAAACCCATGTCAATAAACAGAACAGTAGAGGAAGGCCATTAATGGGAAATTGGTTTCCACCAATACCTGAAAGAAGAACAGTTAGAAGTGTGTTGGCTGATAAAGTAGAGCACTGGAAGCCATGGTACAGGACATTCTCAGAGAGCCTGAAAAAGAGGAGAAAGCTGATCTGCCAATGCTGAACCTCAGGGAATCTCTGGACTGAGGTGGAGGTGCCCTGGCATGTAAGGCAGATTATTTCACAACACTGCTCCCCCCATTCCTGAATATAAGATGATTAGAAGACAAGCATCTACCTCCTGGGTAAATACACATAAAAATATAAGTATATGACTGGGGAGGACTGGAATAAATATAAGTATATGACTGGGAAGGGCTGGAATAGCTGAAATTTCTCGGAACAAACCATTTGCATTGACATTTGTGAATGCTGAGTAAAATGAAGAGTCTTCATGAACTCATCCTAGAATGAAGCAGATTATTTGACAAGTTTCACTCACGAGTGAAGAACACTGAGTACACTCTCTATTTTGCTTCATTCTAAATATAATAAAATAATTCATTACTAAACAAAACAAAAACTGTTCCTAGAAGGAAAAAACATAACATTCACGGACATAGAGAAAACATTTATTAAATGGGAAAATAAAAAAATCACAACCCCCCACCCAAAAAACAACAACTAGAGACAGTATGTTAATAGATATTTAAGCAATTCAGAGCAACCAAATTCAAATTGAAAGTAATGTGTAGAAGGAGATTAGAGGAAACTGTGCAAAAGATAGTATCAAAAATCACTTAGGAAATAATGCTTAAAACAAAAGGTTT
>NW_005355037.1:1386100-1387406 GCF_000412655.1 Myotis brandtii | reverse complement strand
TAGGTGTACCATTATTGCATTTAAAAACAAGCATTAATAGAAGATTCTGAAAGCCTTTTAATATTTCTTTATTCAACTTAAAATAAAAAGATAACTATTTCTCCTTTTCATTTGAAATAATGATTGTGGCAGTACCAAGATAAGTAGGCCAATAATTTAGGCAATAAAACTAACTGAAATATACATATTTTATTTCAGATTTTGTTGTAATATTTTATATTTTATTCAATGTTTATACATTAAAAATTAATTCCAGATTTACATAGGAGAGGAGTCCATTAAATTCAAGTAATCTCTACATTTTGAAAACTTCTGATTAGTCTGAAAAGCCAATGAAAACATTGCTAGAAGAGATGCAGAGGTAGTCTGTTTAATCTCAGAAGAAAAAGAAAAAGAATTTGAACAAATTATATGGGAATCCTGGACTGTGTTCTGGATTTTTATTTATAAAATTCAAATGACAAAAGTTGTTTATCATGCATTTTCCTTTTTATTAAATTTATTAGGGTGACACTGGTTAACAAAATTATACAAATTTCAGGTGCACAATTCTGTAAGACATCATCTATGCACTGTATTGTGTGTTCACCACCCCAAGTCAAGTCTCCTTCCATCAAAATTCATCTTCCCTATACATTTTCAACTTAAAATTTTATGCATGAACATAACCCTCAAGCCTAACATTTTCCATTGTATATTGTAGATTGCATAAAATGCCCAATTTCTCAATTTCCAGAATATATATAAGCTTAAATAACCATATATCAAATGCCTGAACTAGGCTACATACTAAATTAGACCTGAATAGATACAAATAAGAATAAATCTTTATATGAAAGACTATTTAAAATGTATGCCATTTTAAACTTGGTTTTGGATCTGTTGAAATTTAATTAATGAAATTAAGTTGAAGCTTATCTTTTTGGACCCATCATATTGAAGTTTAATTTAATAGTAAAAGTTTCTGAGATAAAAGTTACAGCTATCTAAAAATTAAATGAGTTATTTTGAGAGATAATAATGTGTAGAGAAAAGTAAGAGATAGTAAATTCTTTATCCATATGAATTCATATTATCCTATATAATAAAAGAGTAATATGAAAATTAACCATCACTTCCTCACTCGGTCACAAAGATGGCGGCGGCCACGGAGCGGGAGCGAGCAGGAGGCTTGGGTTGCTCCTGGCGATGGAGGAAGCCAAGCTTCCCACCTGCGCTGGCCGGCCCTCGGCTCCACTCAAGGCTACAAAGTTTCAATTATAGAAGTTAAATAAATCCCAGATACCTGCTTCCAGCCTGCGGGCAT
>NW_005355037.1:1361789-1385617 GCF_000412655.1 Myotis brandtii | reverse complement strand
CTTAGGCCTGCTCCCTGCTGGCAAGTGGACATCCCCCGAGGGTTGCCGGGCTGCCAGAGGGATGTCTGGCTGCCAGCTTAGGCCTGATCCCCTGGGGAGCGGGTCTAAGCCAGCAGGTGGACATCCCCCGAGGGGTCCCAGACTGCAAAAGGGCACAGGCTGGGCTGGGGGACACCCCTGAGTGCACCAATTTTTGTGCACCTGGCTTCTAGTTTATATATATAAAAGCCTAAGTGACTGTTACGACCAGTTGACCAGTCACTATGATGCACACTAGCCACCAGGGGGCAGATGCTCAACACAGGAGCTGCCCCCCCAGTGGTCAGTGTGGGAGCACAGCCAACTTCCCATAGCTGGCCAACCTCCCTTAGTCCACCCTGGCCAGCCTGCCCCAAACAGCCCCTATCAGGACTGGGTGAGATGGCCCCAATCGCACCAATTGCTGGCCAGGCAGAGGGACCTCACCTGTGCACGAATTCATGTACTGGGCCTCTAGTAAAGTTATAACAGCCACACATACATACAAGGATATGAATTCATGGTCACTTGGGGATGCTCAATAAGCAGTTACTTGATCTTTGGATTTAAAGCAAATGTATGATGATATGTAGGTCCTGGTGTGTTTGTTGTAATAAAGAATATTTGTTTGTTTGTTTTTATATAAACTACACTAGGTAAAAAATAAAATTTACTTTATTAAAAAACTTTATTGTTGAAAGTATTACATATGTCCCCCTTTTTTTCCCACTGACCTCTCCTAGCCAGCCCCCAACCCCCACCCCTGGCCCTCACCACCCTTTGTCCATTGGTTATGCATATCTATATATATAAAAGCCTAAGTGACCATATGACCAAATGACCAGTTGCTATGACACGCACTGGCCACCAGGAGGCAGACACTCAATGCAGGAGCTTCCCCCTGGTGGTCAGTGCTCCCACAGCCAACCTCTTGTGGTCCCTCCCCCCAGCCCACTCCTGCCGGGCAACGGGTGACAGGACGTGCTTTTCCAAATTAATGAGAGAAAATGTTGATTCTCGGGCTGCCCACGAAGCTGGAAAGTGAAGTGGGGAGACATGTGGGGAATTAGCAAGGTTCCCTGTCTGGGGGTTCCAAATCTGCTGTTGGTTTCTTTCACCACTGACTAGAGATATACAGGGTGTCCCCCCAAAATGTATACACACTTTGAATACCTACTAATTCCAATGGTTTTAAGCATAAGAAAGAAACAACAATGGAGCTGTTATCTGTTAAAAGTGTGGGCACAAACAGGTAGTTGGACATTCCCTGTGGGGTCTCAGATTGGAGAGGGTGAAGGCCAGTCTGGGCCCCTTTTTTTCCCCCCCTACCCCAGTGCACGAATTTCGTGCACCGGGCTACTAGTATATATATAAAAGCCTAAGTGACCATACGACCAAATGACCAGTTGCTATGACACGCACTGGCCACCAGGAGGCAGACACACAATGCAGGAGCTGCCCCCTGGTGGTCAGTGCTCCCACAGCCAACCTCCCTCTGCTGGCCAACCTCTTGTGGTCCCTCCCCCCAGCTGGCCAGCCCCCCATTGGCCACTGGGGTGGGCAGCTGGCCAACCTCCCATGGTCTCTCTCCCCAGCCAGCTGGCCCCCCCAGAATTCATGCACCAGGCCTCTAGTATACATACAAGTTTTTTGTTTGATCTCTTCCCACATACCCACCCTCCCCTGCCTTCCTTCTGAGGTTCAAAAGTCTGTTTCATGCTTCTATGTCACTGGATCTATTTTGTTCATCAGTTTATTTTGTTCATTAGATTCCACATATGAGTGAGATCATGTGATACTTATTTTTCTTTGACTGGCTTATTTCACTTAGCATATACTCTCCAGGTCCCAGCTCAATTTACAATACCTAAGATTTGGAAATAGCCTGAGTGCCCATTGGCAGATGAGTGGATAAAAAAAACTGTGGGACATTTATACAATGGATACTACTTGGCTGTAAAAAAGAAAATTATTTTTAAGCAATGAAACAATTCATAAGCAGCCAAAACTACATTAAAGATTAGAAATATGTTAGGAATGTATTCAAAATTAGGATATTTTGAGACAAATTTAGAAATGATATTGTTAAATAAAATAAAACAAGGGAATTCAGTTCAGTCACAGCAACCTGGAGGAACAAATTTAAATAGAACAAATTCAAAAGTCCTAATCCTGCATTCAAGCCCTTTTTAGCATAATTGCTATTGCTCCTTGCTCCAGAATGTCTATCATTTTTATTGCGAGGTCCCTGTTTTTTCCTAGAAGTACTTTACATGTCTAATTGCTACCATATAGCTCCCACCTCAGCTATTTTCATTTTTACTTTCATTTTTATAGCTTAAAAAAAAGAAAAATTCTTCCCTGACAAGACTGTTGTTGAACTGAGTCAGGGAGAAGGGTTTAGATAGATGGTGGAATGTAAGAGTAAAGAGGACATAGACTAGTTGGAAATACCTCAAGAGTTACATCTGCTTCTAAAAATATTTTTATAAGCAAGAAATATATTTATTATAAATCAGTCAATACTTTTAAAAATATAGAATTTTTTTTTAAAAAATACCATTCAATCTCATGAATAATATGTCAAATATTGAAGAATTAGAAATATATGCTTACATTGGGAATTTCAAAACTTTGGCAAATATGTGTGCAATTTGAACACCAACCTGGTGAAGAAGGTATAATTAAGGAGTCATTCTAAGCTAACTGTAGAAAACATCTCATTGATTGCTTTTCTATTAAACAAAACCTAAAACTAAGAGACTATTTTTGCATTACTACTGCAAACCAAAATAGAGTGGTAGTTTATATTTCACAGTTTGCATTTCAGATTTCATGTTTCTATGAGCTTTGTCCTCTAAAGGTTCCCATGCCCTCTAGAAAATTCAGCCTGACATGTGTCCCACTTTTATCTCCAATGTTTCTTTACTCTCTCAGATGATGTCAGCAATATTTAACTGGGTCTGACTATCCTTTTACTTGTTTATTTATTTAAAATTTTAAGAAATCTTCCTCACTTACTGATTTAAAAAATATTTGAGTTACAAATATAAATTGTCCATAGACCTTTAGAACTATGCCTTATGCAGGTTTTTAACACAAGATCTATAAAATGCATGTATAAAGGGAATACCCAAAACAAGGAATGAAGATTTGCTGGGAACAGACTTAAGTAAACTACAGAAGACTCATAGTTTCCACTCCTCATTTCCCTCCTTCTATCGAATAGAGGAGACAGTTATGCAGAAGTTATTGGCGGATATCTATAAAATGTAGGGGTTACAAAACACACCATTGAATTAGTTTTGGCAGTACCATGATAGGTGGAAGAACACCTAGGCAGATACCCTATAGCTAGAGTGGTAAAACATGGTGAAGGGCTTTCCAAAATTCTGGTTTTGTTTAATGTCTTGAAACCAAATATCAAAAAGGAGAGTCATGATTTATTCCTGAATCATGATAGCTTTGACATGAGAAGCAAACATCATCTTATGTATGGACACGCAGATAAAGCATTGGTTATGAACCCTGATAAATCTGTGGTCAACTGGGGGATATTTTCTAGCTCTGTGACATGCTCAAGTCACTTTCCTCAGTTTGTTAATATATTCTCATTAATGTAGAAAATAATACGACTTCTAGTTAAAAGTATGTATGTTAAAAACTTAGATTTATTCTGTATATCTTTAGATTACTGTTTCTCATCATTGGAAAGATTAAGAATTTTGGCTAGATAATTTTTTGCAGGCTGTATTGTTAATTGTAAAATGTTGAGTAGCATCTCTGGCCTCTACTAACTAGATATCAGTAGCAACCATTCTTCTCAGTCTTGGCAACCACATATATATCCAAACATTGCCAAGTGCCTATTGTGGAACAACCCTCCCCACCCCACTGAGAGCCATTGTTTTAGAGTAAGGAACTGAGATCAGTGCTTGAGAAATGCAAAATTCAGATCTCATGAAAAGATTATTTTCCAGAAACTGACATGTATAGTGTTTTAGAAAGACAGGATCACAGTGGAAAGTTGCTATGAGTTATTTTCAGTACAACTTCTAATTTCATAACAAAATCACCTGTACCTGTAACCCACAGATGTTATTTCTCAACTTTCTCTTTGCAAATTTGGAAGATAGGCTAGTTTTTCCTACTTTTCTTATAAATCTAGAATAAAAAAGTTAACAAATAGACAAAAATTATAACAACTGAACAATGGGAGTGTTTAACTGATGTAGCCTTGTATTGAAAACATACAGAAAGTCTGAGTGGACATCTCAATGGAATTTTGGATGGAAGGCATTCCCACTTTAGATAACAATGACTAAAAGTCTCTAACTATAATTTTTTGTATCTAATAAAAGTGATTTTATTGCTTACATACACAATCAAAGTTATTGTCTACCAGACGCTTACATATAAAGATATTGAGTCCCTTTGCTGACTTCCCCTAGGCTGGATGGCACCTTTCACTTGACAGGCAACTTGCCATGACTCACTCAGCACTTCTCTAAGTTCAATAAATACAACCAAGTGAATATTGTTAAGAAAGAAAGTGTGCGTATGGTCTCCAGATGCAATTTTGCTGTTATAGAACCACTAATACAGACCAGGCTCAGCCAATTTAACCTGGAAGACACCCAGACAATATGGAAACATTGACTCTGTTAACAGGTAGAGTCAGCTCAGAGTTTCTGAGACTATACCACACACAGGTTTCTATTTAACAGAAATTATTGATTTTATTATTATGTTCTTAGAGATTCTAAAATCATATGAGTACTAGTTTTTATGCCAATATTATTTTTAGCTAGTTCCATGTCCACCACAGTAAAACAATAGGAAACTTACCAAGTAGCTCTCATAAACCTGTCAAAATCTAATTCATCAATAATCTCAAGTGTCACTCATTCAGTCATGTATTCACTTATTGGCTAGAGGATTTTGCCCTCCTTTTCTGTCTATAAATTCTCCTGTAGGTAATTTTAACAACTTCCGAGTCATATTAGATATAGACATAAACACAATATATAAATATCCTATCTAATAAAAGGTTAATATGCAAACTAACTATCACTTCGTCACAAAGATGGTGGCACCCATAGCCACAAGATGGCGGCGCCCAGTCCTTTCAGCCCCGCGGGAGTCCCCCAGTCCTGGGGGGGGAGGTGGCCACTGAGAGTGGGCCACATGAGCAGCCTGGCAGAATGCTTGCTTTGTCGCCATGGCAACAAGGGAAGCATTCCACCCCAGTCGTGAAGGGCCTCTGGGCAGCGGGCACGGAGCGGCCGGGTGTGGGGGGGGGGACACTTGCGTCATTGAAGGCTGGGCTAAGAGACACTCCCATGCACGAATTTTGTGCACCAGGCCTCCATGCATGTATAATATTGCTATGATCTGAATATTTATACCCCTGCAAAATTCATTTGTTGTTGTCTTTTGATAGATATTAGATACATTTAGATAAAAATGACAGGAAAATATATTTTGGAAAATTGAAAAATAATTGATGCTGTGTTTTGTTTTTTGTGTTTTGTTTTGTTTTTCAGTTGTGATTTAAGTCAGAGATATTCAGCAATGGAAGATATAATAAAAATGAAAAGGGTAAAGGTGGGATGAATGGTAATAGAAGAAGACTTGGGGTGGTGGGCACACAACTCAATATACATATCATGTACTATAGAGTTGTACACCTGAGGCCTATATAATTTTATTAAAGAATGTTGCCACAATACATTCAATAAATATTTTAAAAAGTAATGAGTGGCCCACTATGAAGTAGTCAATTCAGCAGGATGAATTGCTCTAAAATGTGATAAAAGGGATGGTTTAGAAAAAGTGGACTCTAGATTTTCCTCAGTGGAAACCAACCAATGAAAAACAACCCAAACAGTGATGATTACCTGGGCAAATATATGTAAATTATTACCACTCACTGTATTTTTAGCCAAGCAACAGTTTATCTAGATATATGACAATATAGCAACAAAGGAATATGTAATGTTTCAATGTTTTAACTCTTGTTATGAATCCCAAAACACTAATCAGAAAGAATGTATGTACTCCTATGTTCATAGCAGTGTTATTTACAATAGCTAAGATCTGGAAACAGCCCAAGTGTCCATAAGTAGAGGAGTAAATAAAAAAGCTGTGGTACATTTACACAATGGAATATTATGTAGCTGAAAATAAAGGAGCTCTTACTCTTTGCAACAGCATGGATGGACCTTGAGATTATTATGCTAATCAAAATAAGCCAGTTAGAGAAAGACAAATATCACACAATTTCCTTTATATGTGGGATCTAATAAACAAAATAAACTGAGGTACAAAATAGGTTTAGAGACATGAATACATGGAACAGAATGGCAGATTTCAGAGGGGAGGAGGTAGAGGGGATAGGAAGAGATTAGCCAAAGAACATACATGCATGTATACATAAACCCATGGACACAGACGTTAGTGTGGGGAAGGCCTGGGGTGGGGCAGGAGCTGGATTGAGTGGGACTAAGGGGGGGAGGGGTTGGATGGAGGATATCTGTGACATTTTCAATAATAAAAAATAAAATAAAGAAAAAAATAAAAACAGAATGACATATAAATCACAGGCATTTTCATATCTGATTTTGCAACATCAGGATGTATTAATTAACTTTCGGTAAATTTTATTAAATACATTTCTATTTTTTATCTAACTACTAGAGGCCCAGTGCACAAAATTCATGCAATGGTGGGGTTCCCTCGGCACGGCCTGCACCCTCTCGCAGTCCAGGACCCCTCAGGGGATGTCCTGAGGGGATCGGGCCTAAGCCGACAGTCAGACATCCCTCTCACACTCCGGGGCTCTGAAAGTCCAGGACCCCTTGCTCCTTACTGCCTGCCTACAGCCGAGGCGGGAGAGACTCCCGCCACTGCCGCTATGCTCACTGTGCTCGCCAGCCATGAGCCCGGCTTCTGACTAAGCAGCGCTCCCCTTGTGGGAGCCCACTGACCACCAGGGAGCAGCTCCTGTGTAGGGCAGGGTGGGATGCAAGAGGTTGGCCAGTCAGGGAGGGACCACGGGAGGGCTCCAGGGCGTGTTCGGCCCCTCTCGCTGAGTCCCGATTGGCCGGACACCAGCAGCAAGCTAACCTACTGGTCGGAGCATCTGGCCCCTGGTGGTCAGTGCACATCATAGTGACTGGTTGAGCAGTCGACTGTCTTCCCCTTGGTGGTCAGTGCACGTCATAGCGATCGGTTGAGCGGCCTTAGCATATCATTAGCATATTACGCTTTGATTGGCTGAACAGCTGACTGGCCTACCAGACACTTAGCGTATTAGGCTTTTATTATATAGGATATTATAAACAACTCAATTCTATAGTCCTTTGTATAATGAATTCTTACCTTCCATCAATTTTCCTTAGTGCAAGCAGACCAAAAACAAAAGAAATTTGTTTTTCTTCAGGTGGAGGGATAGAGCAAAAAAGAAAAAAAAAAGAGAAAGAACTCATGGACGTGAACAATAGTGTGGTGATTACATGTGGGGGGGTGTTGGACGTAGATGGAAGATGACATAGAGGGGAGAAATGGTGATGATAAATAAATAAATAAATAAATAAATAAATAAAATAAAGAAGTTTGTCTAATATGCATATTTATGACTAATGCAATGGTTAATAAGACATGTGCACATGCTATGAACTGCATCAATGAAAGAAAACCTCTTTTTAAAAATAAGAACAAGGGAAGATGTGGTATATTTACAGAGCAGAATACTATGCAGCTGTAAAAAATAAGAATATCTTACCCTTTGAGACAGCATGGAGGGATCTAGAGATTATTATGCTAAGCAATATGACAACCAGGAATGGAAAGTATCACATAATCTCACTTATATGAACAGAATAAACTGACAAACAACATATATCCAGAGACATTGAAGCATGCAACAGACAGGTGAATTCCAGATGGAAAGAGTTGGAGGTAGGTGGAAAGAGATTAACCAAAGAACTTATATGCATATATGCATAACCCATAGACCCACAATAGTGCAGTGAAGGCCTAAGGAGGGGGGCGGGAGGAAGGTGGAGGGGGTCATTGGGGAGGAAAAAGGGGACATCTGTAATATTTTTAACAATAAAGATTTTAAAAAATAAGAACAGAGAAGCTTTCAAACAGTTGACTCATAGGAAAAGAGGCAAGCCCTTTTCTCTGTTCTCTGTTCTATGACTACACATTACAAGTCTATTCTGAAATCCTATATAATAAAAGCCTAATATGTTAAGTGTCCAGTCGTCCCCGGTCGTCTGATCAACCAATCAAAGCGTAATATGCTAATGATATGCTAAGGCCACTCAACTGCTCACTATGACATGCACTGATCACCAGGGGGCAGACGCTCCAACCGGTAAGTTAGCTTGCTGCTGGGGTTCAGCCAATTGGTACTGATTGAGATGGGCTGGACACACCCTGGAGCCCTCCTGTGATCACTCCCTGGCTGGCCAACCTCCCGTGTCCTTCCTAGGCCCTGATCATGCACCAGTGGGGTCCTTCGGCCTAGCCTGTGCCCTCTTGCAATCCGGGACCCCTTGGGGGATGTCAGACACCCAGTTTCAGCCCAATCCTGTAGGCCAGGCCAAGGGACCCAACTGGTGCATGAATTACCAGGCTTCTAATTTGAGTATAATTAGATATAAGAAACATCATCTGGGAATATGGAACAGAACAAATAAATAAAGCTAAAATGCCTGTGGTGACTATGTATGTTGCATTTTCTTAAATGATCATCACATCATTTTCTTACTAAAATGGGGACTCATCACCTTAATACACTTAATAGAGTAGCATAAAACTGCTTACTGGTTAATTCACATGAAAACTCTGGTTAAATAATTCCAGAGTTATCAAAGAGAAGCTGAGAGTCAGACAGAAAAATCAATGCCAGAGCAAAAATAGTAACTTTAATGTATGTATTCCTGAAAGTGTTCTGGACACTCCTCTGATTTCTGTAATATAATTATTTATATTAATAAAGAGAATCTATATGCCAAGCACTTTGCATCCACTTCTCATATACTCATCTTGAAAATACTGAAACATAATGTTTATTATTCCTATTTTAAATAGATATATGTTGTCACAAGCTAGTGTAGAGCTGGCTTTCTAATTCAACTACAAATTTTAGATTCTTTCCAAAATACAATATACATTTTGTTGTGTATTGGAAAATATGGCTTTGTGCATGCACATTACCTAAAATATATCAATAAAGATGGGAATAATGAATTCACACATGAGAAATATATCTTAAAACAATTATTTTTAAAAAATAATTTTAGGGCAGTGAAAATACTCTACATGATATTGCAATGGAGTCAAGACAGTATCTTCAATAAATGCTGCTGGGAAAATTGGTCATATATATGCAAAAAAATGAAACTAGATCACAAGCTTACACCATACATAAAAACAAACTCAAAATAGTTAAATGACTTAAATGTAAGACTGGAAACCATAAAAATCTTAGAAGACTCCATAGGCAACAAAATATCAGACATTTGTCATAGCAATATTTTTTACCAATACAGCTCCTGGGGCAATGGAAACTAAGGAGAAAATAAATAAATAGGACTACATCAAAATAAAAAGCTTCTGCACAGCAAAAGAAACCATCAACAAAACAACAAGAAAGCCCACTGCATGGGAGAACACTTTTGGCAATGCTATCCCAGATAAGGGTTTAATCTCCAAAATTTACAAGGAACTCATACAACTTAACAAAAGGAAGATAAACAATCCAATCAAAAAATGGGCAAAGGACCCAAATAGACACTTTTTGAAAGAAGACATACAGAAGGCCGAGAGACATGAAAACATGCTCAAAGTCACCAATTAGCTAAGGGATGCAAATTAAAACAACAATGAGGTACCTCCTCACACCTGTCAGAATGGCTGTCATCAACAAATCAACAGACAAGAAGTGCTGGTGAGGATATGGAGAAAAATGAACCCTATTGCACTGCTGGTGGGAATGCAGACTGGTGCATCCACTGTGGAAAACAGTATGGAGTTTCCTTAAAAAATTAAAATGGAACTCCCACTCAACCCTATTTCTGGGAATATATCCCAAGAAACCAGAAACACCAATCAGAAAGGACATATGCACCCCTATGTTCACAGCAGCACAATTTATAATAGCTAAGATTTGGAAACAGCCTAAGTGCCCAACAGTAGATGAGTGGAATAAAAAATAGTGGTACATCTACAATGGAATACTATGCTGCTATAAAAAAAGAAGGAATTTTTACCATTTGCAGAAGCATGGATGGACCTGAGAGCATTATGCTAAGTGAAATAAGCCAGTTGGAGAAAGATAAATATCACACGATCTCACTCATATGTGGGATATAATGATCAGCATAAACTGATGAACAAAAATAGATCCAGAGACTAGGAAAAACTGATCAGGCAGGCCAGTGGTTAGGAGCCAGCAGTCCTGGATTGTGAGAGGCAGTAGGACATCCTCTGAGGGGTTCTGGATTGGAGAGGGTGCAGGCCGGGCTGAAGGACCCCCCGCCCCCTGCACAAATTTCATGCACCGGGCCTCTAGTATAAAATAATTTTCAAACATATCTCACAAGGCAATTGAAGCATTTCATGAGAGAATTCACATATTCACTTAGCATCCTCCTCACAGGTTGTAACCTCTTTATGTAATTAGCTGCTATGGTCATTTTTAAAGCAATTTCAAATGTCTTTCCCTGAATTTGGCTGAAATACTGTATAGTTTATTGATTTCCATGTTAATGATTCATAAATTCAAATAATGTTATTTTGGGCATGTACATGTATATTTGTGTACACTTTTTAAAGTAACACTATCAAGGCTGGGGAAACCAGAACATATGAAACATTGAGTTGCCTGATGATCCATAACCCTGCTATTTTTTCCATGGATGAGCCCACCCTTCAGTGAATTTTAAAGGTTTGAATGCAGCCAGGCAGTTCTAAATACAGAGTTCTGTCAGTATTCTTGCTGTTAGGTGTCTGGGCCATGGCCAAGCTATAAAAATATTTTAGACATGAGTGAAGTGATAGAGTCATTTATGGGGAATTGCTGTGATATCCTCCTTTCTTAAAATGAGAGGTTGCAAAATCAGTAAAATAACTCAGAATGTTAGATTTGGCCCCCTCTTCATTAAAACAAATTTTGAAAATGAGAAACAAAAGGTAGTGTGACTCCTGGGTCATTAGCCATTTGTATTTGCAATTAGATATAAATAATGGAACTTCTATTTCCTAGTACTTGGGTGTTTTGAGTTGAGGACCGTCAAGAACCTTTAAAAAAAACACAGCATAAAATAAACATTGTTCTTTCTAAAAGTTAACGAAAGTAAATTTTTGTTGCATTCCGCTTTTAAATTCTTGCCTATGAATACACTATCACATTGACTGTGTTTCTCTTTAATTTTGATCCATTCATTAAGAAAATTCATATTATTAAATTAGTTTATTGTTCATAATATTATAGATATCTCCCGTTATTTCCACCATATTGCCCCCCACCACCCAGTTTCCACCCCACCCCAGGCCTTCACCACCCTTTTGTGTATGTTCACATTTTTTTAAATTCCCATGCCATTTTTGCAACTGATGAGGAGTGTTTTTTAAGTAAATTATTTTAATATAAATTAAAGTATTTGTAAGTATATCTGCTATCACAATTACTAGATGTACACTAATGTATATTTAATAAAATCATTACTTTCTTTTAAATAAGTGACTGTAGTGCCCTTCTGTCTCTAGCAACATAATTTGAAGCTATTTTCTAAATGCACAATATCAGTGCATGATTTACAATAGGCTGCAATACTCATATGAAAGGTCACCATAGAATTTAATTATGCGTTGTTAGGATCAATGTTATTTAAGCCTATATAGGAATATTGCGTCCTTTAATTAAGTTGCCCCTTATACTTCTGTGCCAAATATCATTCCAAGTCAGCCAAATTGCTAAGTGCATTGTGCTTATCCTTGCCAATTGGTAGATAAGATAGTCCAACTATTGTTCTATTAATTAGGTTTATATTTAAGATGAATTTATCTGAATCATACAGCTTTAAGAAAGGAACGCCTCTATCCAGATACAGGTGAAAAAACCCTAAATGTCATTTAATAATGGCACTCATAGTTAGAGTTATGTATAGCAATTTTGTGCATAGGACTTAACAGAAAATACTGTAATTTTTTATATTAAGATAAAAGATTCATGTTTTTGTCAAATAAAAGCTATAATTTTCTCTTTGTTGTCTATTAATAAATAAATTATATCCTATACCTTGAGTGGCTAATCTCCATATAAACATGATAACTCCCATTAGTATATTTTGATTTCCGGATCTTTCCCCTGCCTTAGATATTGAGGTCATAATGGACATTTGCTTTACAACCTCTGAGAGAATTCTTCACAGCTGTTTTCTGGCCTTCTGTTCAAAATGCTTAAAGAATTTTGGGCTAAAAAACCATTTCCTATCAGATCCCAATCAACCATCTCTTTACACAAATAGTACTTGTTCAAAAGTGTTGAAGTGAAAGGTTTTATTAAAAGGCTTTCTGGAAAAAATTAGTAAAACAAGATTGTCAAGATAATGTCTCTTATTAAAAAAAGTAATTTCATTAGGATGTTGACAATTAAAAAATTATTAATCATACATTACTTAACAAAAAATAAATATAAAAGACAATGACTCCCCAAGGAATCACATGATTAAAACTGATGGCCACCATGTCTAAGAATTATTACAATAACGCTTTTAAAATAAATTATTTAAATATTTTTGACCCATCAGACTGAAGGAATATTTTAATGAAACTTAACAGATAAATGACATTGTGTTGAAATATAACTAGAAATATGTTTTAGAATATATTTATATTAGATTATTTTAGAGCTTGAGAGAAATCTCAGGAATGTATCAGAGAGCATTTCGAGGGTGAGAAGGTTATTGAAAGAAAAAGATAATAAGATGGAATATTATAACAAAAGACCAGCTATGTCAGATACCCTGGCTTTTTTCTTCATGAAGTCTTTTAGGCAAAAAATAAGGTAACTAAAAAAACTTCTCTTGAATGTTTTTCTCCTTTTTTCTCTCCTTCTTTACTTATTGTCTCCGGTTTATTTTATATTTGTGTATGTACGTATATAAATCTTAGGTTCTAACTTATATTTTCTGTTGACACATCACTCAATGATAGTTTTTCTACAAGCAACTGGATGAACAACTAACTTTTTAATTAATTATGTTGACATTGTATTCATTTGCTAAATATCTAAATTATAATTTTGAATAAAATGATGAATAATAATAGAAGTAAGTTAGCATTTAAAAATAGTGTTTCAGTTTATTTCTTACCTATTATGAAGATAAGTTGATGTATATCTAGAATATTTCAAATTCATATTTGTGTTTTTATCAACCCAAATCAATCAGCTTTCTAAATTGTATTTTTATTTTACATTTTATTCCTCTATTTCAGATAAAATGTATTTCAAAACTAAATTCCATTGGTCACTAAGATTCTCTCTACTGACATAATCAGATTTCCACTAATTATTCTTTAAGGGTCTATGTTTTCCCTTTCCTCTTGAATTTATGTACTTACGTTGGCTCTCCCATTTTCTGCATTCAGGCTCATACCACAAGGACCAAAGTAGAAAAAATAAATGAAATATTTGATTCAGTAATGTAACTATTGTTCTATTCTCCAGTTACAAATAAATAATTATATATTGCCCTATAGTCTCTTTCAAAAATAATATTTTTATTTGCCATTTTATTCTTAAATGTACATATATGAGAGTAAAAGCTAAAGAGAGATAGGAGAGACAGCTGAGGTTGGGACTCAATTACCTTATTCCAAATTATGCTCATTAATAGTAGGGCAATGTGAGTAGTGTTATTATATCTTTCGTATAATAATTATTTAATGCTAAAAACAAATACCTAAAGTGTTATATTTCTTTTTTCCAGTGACATTTGAAATAAACACATGCTAAAAGGTATATTATTCATCATACTTTCTTATACATTAATGCATATATTTTTTGAAAAGCTAGAGAAGGTATTACAAAATTTTCTTTTTAATTTTGGCCTTGAATGTTATTTCACTGGAAGTAGAATCTGAAGTTTGTGTTGCTTCTTTGAAACTTTTAATGAATTTTCCTATTTATGGCATCCTCAGACATAACAGAATAAAGGAAGATTTTTTAGGGTATATCTTACCAAGGTCAAGAGATGTAGAATGTTGGATAAAAAAATTTTGAAGTGTGTATAAACACACTTTTTCTTAGGAACCAAATATTTGTATTCTTATTCAGAGATTACTATGCTGTAAAGCCCTAGAAATAGCTGAAAAGCAAGATGGCAGAGCTTTCAGAAAGAATCTTCTACAATTAGTTTGGTAACAATTTGGTTGGTAGAATTTGGTTGGTAACTAGGATGACCTAAGTGAAATCACTTACCAGTGAGTTTACACCAGAATAATTATTATAGCTATTCCCATCTATTTCTTGCTGTATAACCCCACCAAACTTTTTGTGAAGTATAATGGAAGGTACTTTTCACAGCAATTTGTCAAAGCATTCTCCTAAAGACCTAAACCACATCCTGAGGACATTCATTGTGATTGACATTGAAATGTTCTAACAGAGAAGATCCAAGGGGATTCCTTCCACAGCCAAACCATCTCAGTACCCCCAAGTTCTAGAGATTTGTTTTCAAGGTCAACATTGATCAAGTCTAATGCAACAAAATAAAAACCTATCAAACATTTTCCATAACTTTGTCCACAGATCCAAACCTGCAGCATTAAATCAATGAAAATTTCCTGTAGGGTGACAGTAAAGAAATTAGATTTAGATATATAAAGTCAAAATCCTATAGTTTTTGTAAGTATTTGTCACAAACAAAATCTGTTTTCTAACCTTATATATCAAAGTAATGTCTATTTAACTTTGGTTATTTATTGTCATAATCAGTAAAACTTCCTGTCTCAATGCTTAAACCAGAAATTCATAACTTGACCATTAAAATCTCTCCACAACTCTACTCCAAAGTAGCTGTCATTCTTCCTTCTCACTGAATTTTAGTTTTAAACAATCTGAACAAAATTCACCACATATACTTTTCATCTTCCTGATTTAGTGTTTTGGGCCTTCATAATCCATTTCCCCCAGAATATTAATCCTCTTTAAATCCAGATTTTCCAAGATGGAAATCCCAATTTAAATCCCTCTGCCACCATGAAAACTTTTCCCCTGTCAGAATTAATCTAGTTCTCTTTTAAAGTCCCATAGCCCTGGAAAAATATCTACATCCTACTATATGTTATTTTGTATCATTTGTTACAGTATTGGGTTATGTCTGCTCTTACTTTCAGTTTGCATATTCTTCAAGAGCAGAAAAAGTGCATGTTTTTATATATATTTACATTTCCTTCACCCAACATAGTGTATCACACATATGTTTGTGCTTCACAAAGGAATTGGTATTTGAACCTCTGTCAAAATGAGGTATCTGTCAAAACAAAGCTTAAACAAGAAAACTCCAATAAGATTTCCATTTCCCAGAAA
Source organism: Myotis brandtii (assembly GCF_000412655.1). Lineage (NCBI taxonomy): Eukaryota > Metazoa > Chordata > Mammalia > Chiroptera > Vespertilionidae > Myotis > Myotis brandtii. Next base: position 1,369,989 of record NW_005355037.1, on the reverse strand, counting down.
GATGGCAGACTTTCAAGTGAGTTTGTTAATTTATCACAAAATAACAATCATTGATAACTCTTATATAGAAATATATGAGACAATTTCCCTTTAAAGAAATTCCTAAGGGTGAGGTTTAGATCACTGTTATTCGTATGTTTGATCCACAATTTTTCAAGCCTTAAGCAATTGACTCTGTACCCTCAGTCATTCTTAAGGGCACTTTTCTCTCTGGATACCATATGTTCAAAGGCCTTTTACCTTAGAAAACTTCTACACCTTTGAAGTCTCAGAAAAATTTCTAGTAGGTTGTATTTTCCTGTTCACCTGAAACATAGGACCAATTAATTTTTCTCCAACTTATATGCATTTTCTATATTATAAGTTTTAGAAAATAGGTTCTTGCATTTTGTTTATAAATAGTACTATGTAATGAGTCTTATTTAAACTCTTCTTACTACTTATTACTACACTCCTCCCCACACACAAAAAAAGAAATAACACTAGGGAAAGAGGAGCGTAACAGAAAAAGAACTAGATTTACTGCCAAAAAGATAAATATAAAAGCTTTCTATCTAGTCCCCTGATCTAATTACAGTCACATCTCAGTTGGTTTAATGTTTTCTCAAGGAGGGAGAGGAGCAGAACAAAAGCAGCCTGCTATCCAACCGCTTCATATGTAAGTCCTATAGATTTAATGTTGGTGTCATCCCAGAATCCATATGTCCATATGTTGAAATCCTAAACCCCCACTTGTGATGGAATGAGTGTGTGGGTCACTGGGAGGTATTTAGTTAATGAGAACGGAACCTTTCTGAATGTGATGAATGCCCTTATGAAAGAGAGCCCCTCGCACCCTCTGCCACGTGAGGACACAGGTAGGAGATGGCAGTTTATGAACCAGAAAGTAGGCTCACCTGACACTGAATCTGCCAGCACTTTGTCTTGGACCTCCCAGCCTCCAGAACTGTGAGTAATAGATTTCTGTTGTCTGTAAGCCACCCAATCTATGGCATTCTGTTATAACAGCCCAAACGGACTAAGACAATAAGTACAAATGCGACACAGTGCTGTTCATTATTCTACAAGACCATTTATTTCTATTGTCCCTTCGTACTTTACAGACACTTTTGTATTTTTCTGATATGTCACTTTTTCACTGAATTAACTGATTCCAGTAACAATACATTAGTGAGCAGAAAATGTATTCCTTTTATATATTATTTTTAAAATCCATCATAATCTATACATTTTTTGAGAAATTAATCTATGGTCTGAAAAAGTCACCAGGTAGACTTGAGCACATATGAGCAGAAGATAATTAATTTTACTTTTTAACACATAGAATAGTATTAACATAAAATATCTAATTAAAGATATGCCTTTTTACTTCATATTTCACTAATTTGCTTTCCATGCTAAACCTTGTTATTCTTTTAGTATATAATCATTAAGCTTCCCATTCTCCAATTATTAGAGGAATTATTTTCTGTTTTACATTGAACCTTGCTGTCAAGTAATGATAAATGACCACCTTTAAAAAGAAAAAAGGAAAATCAAAAGCAAATCAACAATGAGGATGAGCATAGGAGAAATATAATGGCTTAAGATCATCTTAATTTACTTATTTAGACTTAAATGTCAATAAAAGCTTAATATTCTGGAAAGCATCATCAAACAGTGTTTACAAAGCCTTGGGATTATATTTTTTAGGAGATGACAAAATAACACACCACTAGTTCTTTCATAAGAAAAATAAGTGACCAGAGAAAAATGTAGGAGATGAAAAAAAATGGGATCAGAAATTAAAGAAGCAAAATAGAACTAAATTCATTTTAATAAGAATTCACTTTGCACCTATTCTGTCAAATACTATGTTAATTGCTAAGAAAATGAATAATTAAAAATATATGTTAAGATCCCAATCCTCACCGAATGCATAATGCAATAGAGAAAATTTGCAATAAGAATGATAATACTAAAATAAAATACTTTATGCAGATACTAGAGTAAAAAATATAGGAAAGTCTTTTAAAAGAATACCAAAATGAACATGTGCTTTAAAAATTGAATTTGACTCTAAAATAGTACCATAAAGAAGGTGAAGGGATTAGCTAAAGAACACATATGCATACCCATGGACATACAATAGTTTGGCGAAGGTCAAGGGAGGAGTAGGTGGGGGTGGGTGGCAGTGGGAAAAAAGCAGGGGAAAGGGTGACTCTTGCAATTAGGTCAACATTAACAAATTTTAATTAAAAAATAAATGAAATAGCACCATATTTACAAGGCTTAGCCTTGGGTTTAATATGATCCTAAATTACCAGAATAAACATAGAAATCAATACACATCTGATGACCTGGAAAGAGTATCCTTACCTATAAATATGAAGTCAGTAGTGCTATTTTTCAGGAGATGACAAAGTAGAACAATATTACTTTTTAATAATAAGAAAGCAATTCTAAAGTTTCAGTATTAATCATCTTGAATTTCTTAGGAGGTTTGTATTGTTGTTTGAGAGAGTGTGTGTGTGTGTGTGTGTGTGTGTGTGTGTATACACTCACATGAGAGAACATATGGATGTGGTTTAGAGAGTAGACTAAGAAAATGATCTGTTATCTTTTAGTTTTATAGTATCGCTTGATCTAAATTTTTGTAAACAAAATATAGAAATTAGATATTTAGAATCACATCATTTTATATACATTTTTATATCTTAGAGATCATTTATATTGATACCATATATTGTTCTACTATTTTTATTAAATTTATTGGCATAACATTGGTTAATAAAATTATGTAGGACTTTTTATTAGAAAATGTTTCAAACACAAACTAAGATAGAGGGGATTAAATTTCTATAAATCCATCCAAAATCTTACTCTATTTACAGAGAATACTTTCTTCTCCCAAATATTGTATTTGTGAGAGCCATTTCATCTCATATGTGATTATGTAATTGTTTAGGCACACTCAGAACATATTTTATTCCATAAATTTATTATTACCTCCCTTGATTTTACAGATGACAAACTTTAATTCAAGAGACATAAAGTAATTTTATATGTCATATGGTTAGTTAATGGTAGAATTGAGATTGGTATCTGATCCTAGTGCCTCATCTTGTCATTATACAGCTGAATTTTGGGGTGTTATAGAAAAAATTAAGTTCATTAATGGGAAATGGCAGGGAAAAGATGAGATATTAATGAATATGAGGCATCACATTCTATTTTAGCTCTCAACTCTGAGGAGCTGTTGCAGTTCCAGTGCTGCAAACCCCTCAGAACTATCACCTATACTAATAATAGAGGAATATGCAAATTGTCTGGGACACCATCACAGTAACAGTAATGACAGAACGGCAGGCTGTGTGGGGTGACAAGGCCAGCAGGGGGGTTAGTGAGGGATGACCAAATGACTGAACAGCAAGCTGCATGGGGCAACCAGGCTGGCAGGGCTGTAGTTGGGGGTGACCAGGCCAGAAAGGGGGCAGTAGGGGTGACCAGGCCGGTGGGGGGGGGCAGTTAGGGGCAACCAGGCCAGCAGAGTGGTGCAGTTGGGGGCAACCAGGCCAGCAGGGGGGGAGTTGGGGGTGACCAGGCTGGCAGGGGTGGCAGTTAGGGGCGATCATGCAGGCAGGCAGGTGAGCAGTTAGGAGCCAGTGGTCCTGGATTGTGAGAGAGATGTCCAACTGCCAGTTTAGGCCAGAACCTGCAGGAATCCCTGCGGGATCGGGTCTAAAACAGCAGTCAGAAATCCCCCGAGGGGTCCCAGATTGTGAGAGGGTGCAGGCTGGGCTGAGGGAATCCCCTCCCCCATGCACGAATTTTGTGCACCAGGCCTCTAGTTCATTATAACAACATAACTAGTGACTGTTGAAATTATGAAAATAAAAATTTTATAAATCAACTAGAGGCCCAGTGCATGAAATTCATGCACTGGTAGGGTCCCTAATGGCTGTTGGCTGCCAGCCGAAGCCTCCCTCCCTTCCCTGGGCTGGCCCCACCCCCTGGTCGTACTCCCGGACAACCTCCCGGTCGAGGTGACAATTTGCATACTACACTTTTATTATATAGGATAATTTATAAATATGTTTCATTCAAATATCTTCAGCACATCAGAGGATGCCAGACATAGGCATTATCAATTAAATGGAGTCATCTTTGATCTTGATACTTTGCCATCATTCAATAACATAAAAATCATACTTTGAAAAGTTTGAATTTATGAAGGTATATTTGTGTGTGTAAGTCTTTGGGTTTTTCAGACCCAATTCCACCTGGGACACCAGCAGGGTGTTCGATGTTTGAACTCAATTCTGACACTATCTACCCAGAGGTAGCATCAGATTCAATTTCACAAAACTGCTCCCTCACACACATACTTCAGCTATCAGACAAGATACAAGCCTAGTTATCTGTGCTTCTGACAGACTGGCCAACAGATTGGAAGGCCCAATGATCCCTCAAACTCAGAATGCCAACTCCAAGTCCAGGTTGTTACCTGTATTTCTGACCACCCGCTATGAATCAAAGGTTTCCACAACCCCCTCTTTGGGTTTCATTTGCTAAAATAGCTCACAGAAATCAGAGAAACATGTTACTAGACCACTGATTTATTGTAAAAGAATACAGACAGTTTTCGGGTTACTTTGGACTCGATGTAAGTCGTTTCGTGCATCTCCCATTTATTTATAAAATAAAAAAAGTTCCGTCATTTCAACGTATGTACATATGTGCTTTATGTTTTTTATTATTTATTTACCACAAGTGAAGGTCAGGAATTATCTTTCTATTAATTTTTTTTTTTTTTTTACTGTTTCACTTCATTACTGCTGTGTATGTGCTCCATGTGAGTAACGTAGGTGCTTATGTAGGTGGGTTCCATCTTACAGCCAACATCGCGTTATGTCGAGGCGCCTTAGGAATGGATCGCCAATGTAATATGAGGACCTACTGTATATATGACTCAGGAACAGCCAGATGGAAGAAACACACAGGGCATGGTATATGGGAAGGGGTGTGGGCTCCTATGCCTTCTCCCAGCAAGCTGCTCTGAATCTTCCACCCAGAAGCTCTCCCTGGGTTTATAGAGGCTTCATTACGTAGTTGTCACTGAGTAAATCACTTGCCAGTGGGGATTGATCAGACCTCCAGCTCCACTCCCCTCTCTGAGGTGGGGCTGGGAGAGAGGAATAATTAAGACACTACACTAGACTGAAAGTTCCTACCCTCTAATCACAGGGTTGGGTCTCTTTACAACCAGACCCTATCCTTAGGAGCTTTCCAAAGAATCATCACATTAACATAACAAAAGGCACTTTTCTTTTTTAACTCTCAACACAGGAAATTCTAAGAGTTCCTGGAGCTGTGAGCCAGAAATTAGGAAAGAAGGCCAAATATATTTGAGATGTATATTTTGGTCATCTGAATAACTAAACATATATTTCTTATAAATCACAAAACTCAAGTAAACAGAACAGGCTTTGTATAACATGTTATCTTGATTTATATCTTTTAAATATTTTGACATGTATGTAGCCTCCAAGAGTACCAATGCTCTTGGTCTCACAGATATTAGATACTAGGCAGGATTTTGATCAGTAAGAGTTAACTCAGTAGAGAAGGGTGGTACATAGAGAAGGAAAAGCATTTAAGAAATTTAAAACAGTATGTATAATGGCCTAGAATTATTTTTTAAATTTATCTATTAAAGACATGGAAAGAATTCCAATATACTAGAACTGAACCAGAAAGTAGGCTCACCTGACACTGAATCTGCCAGCACTTTGTCTTGGACTTCCCAGTCTCCAGAACTGTGAGAAATAGATTTCTGTTGTCTGTAAGCCAACCAATCTATGGCATTCTGTTGTAACAGCCCCAATGGACTAAGACAATAAGTACAAATGCGACACAGTGCTGTTCATTATTCTACAAGACCATTTATTTCTATTGTCCCTTCGTACTTTACAGACACTTCAGAAGATAATTAATTTTACTTTTTAACACATAGAATAGTATTAACATAAAATATCTAATTAAAGATATGCCTTTTTACTTCATATTTCACTAATTTGCTTTCCATGCTAAACCTTGTTATTCTTTTAGTATATAATCATTAAGCTTCCCATTCTCCAATTATTAGAGGAATTATTTTCTGTTTTACATTGAACCTTGCTGTCAAGTAATGATAAATGACCACCTTTAAAAAGAAAAAAGGAAAATCAAAAGCAAATCAACAATGAGGATGAGCATAGGAGAAATATAATGGCTTAAGATCATCTTAATTTACTTATTTAGACTTAAATGTCAATAAAAGCTTAATATTCTGGAAAGCATCATCAAACAGTGTTTACAAAGCCTTGGGATTATATTTTTTAGGAGATGACAAAATAACACACCACTAGTTCTTTCATAAGAAAAATAAGTGGCCAGAGAAAAATGTAGGAGATGAAGAAAAATGGGATCAGAAATTAAAGAAGCAAAATAGAACTAAATTCATTTTAATAAGAATTCACTTTGCACCTATTCTGTCAAATACTATGTTAATTGCTAAGAAAATGAATAATTAAAAATATATGTTAAGATCCCAATCCTCACCGAATGCATAATGCAATAGAGAAAATTGGCAATAAGAATGATAATACTAAAATAAAATACTTTATGCAGATACTAGAGTAAAAAATATAGGAAAGTCTTTTAAAAGAATACCAAAATGAACATGTGCTTTAAAAATTGAATTTGACTCTAAAATAGTACCATAAAGAAGGTGAAGGGATTAGCTAAAGAACACATATGCATACCCATGGACATACAATAGTTTGGCGAAGGTCAAGGGAGGAGTAGGTGGGGGTGGGTGGCAGTGGGAAAAAAGCAGGGGAAAGGGTGACTCTTGCAATTAGGTCAACATTAACAAATTTTAATTAAAAAATAAATGAAATAGCACCATATTTACAAGGCTTAGCCTTGGGTTTAATATGATCCTAAATTACCAGAATAAACATAGAAATCAATACACATCTGATGACCTGGAAAGAGTATCCTTACCTATAAATATGAAGTCAGTAGTGCTATTTTTCAGGAGATGACAAAGTAGAACAATATTACTTTTTAATAATAAGAAAGCAATTCTAAAGTTTCAGTATTAATCATCTTGAATTTCTTAGGAGGTTTGTATTATAGTATTAATCATCTTGAATTTCTTAGGAGGTTTGTATTGTTGTTTGAGAGAGTGTGTGTGTGTGTGTGTGTGTGTGTGTGTGTATACACTCACATGAGAGAACATATGGATGTGGTTTAGAGAGTAGACTAAGAAAATGATCTGTTATCTTTTAGTTTTATAGTATCACTTGATCTAAATTTTTGTAAACAAAATATAGAAATTAGATATTTAGAATCACATCATTTTATATACATTTTTATATCTTAGAGATCATTTATATTGATACCATATATTGTTCTACTATTTTTATTAAATTTATTGGCATAACATTGGTTAATAAAATTATGTAGGACTTTTTATTAGAAAATGTTTCAAACACAAACTAAGATAGAGGGGATTAAATTTCTATAAATCCATCCAAAATCTTACTCTATTTACAGAGAATACTTTCTTCTCCCAAATATTGTATTTGTGAGAGCCATTTCATCTCATATGTGATTATGTAATTGTTTAGGCACACTCAGAACATATTTTATTCCATAAATTTATTATTACCTCCCTTGATTTTACAGATGACAAACTTTAATTCAAGAGACATAAAGTAATTTTATATGTCATATGGTTAGTTAATGGTAGAATTGAGATTGGTATCTGATCTTAGTGCCTCATCTTGTCATTATACAGCTGAATTTTGGGGTGTTATAGAAAAAATTAAGTTCATTAATGGGAAATGGCAGGGAAAAGATGAGATATTAATGAATATGAGGCATCACATTCTATTTTAGCTCTCAACTCTGAGGAGCTGTTGCAGTTCCAGTGCTGCAAACCCCTCAGAACTATCACCTATACTAATAATAGAGGAATATGCAAATTGTCTGGGACACCATCACAGTAACAGTAATGACAGAACGGCAGGCTGTGTGGGGTGACAAGGCCAGCAGGGGGGTTAGTGAGGGATGACCAAATGACTGAACAGCAAGCTGCATGGGGCAACCAGGCGACAGAGGCGGCATTTGAGGGCGACCAGGCTGGCAGGGGGGCAGTTGGGGGCAACCA
>NW_005355037.1:1344438-1361698 GCF_000412655.1 Myotis brandtii | reverse complement strand
GGTGAACAGTTAGGAGCCAGCAGTCCCGGATTGTGAGAGGGATGTCCTGGATTGGAGAGAGTGCAGGCTGGGCTGAGGTGACCCCTGCCCCCATGCACGAATTTCATGCACTGGGCCTCTAGTTCATACATAATTTTCTAATATAATTTCTGCATGCAAGTATCAGAATCTATTTTCTAGAGAAATTAACTGATGACAAAGTTTAACTTTAAAAGTATTTTTTGTCATCATTGCATGCCTATGTTATGTTGAGTCTATGAATTAGTCCTGAAAACAATATGGATGGTTGTAAGACTTTTCCAAATTTGTGGTCATCAGGAAAGGTATAAAATAAGATGGTAAACTACTGAGTTAAACCAAAACTTTGATTTAAACTTAATGACTAAAGTTTATGTAAGTAGCACAGAGTTTATACTATATAACCCTATATGCCTGGCATAGCAAAATAAATTTATAGGTTAATAGATTTGAATAGTCAGTTGAAATCTCCACTGAGTTATTTTAAGTGGTGATACTTGCAGTAGGATGCTATAGAAACACTGGCAAAGGGAAAACATGAAAGTCACAGACTACTCTTTATTTTTTTTCCAAATAATATGGTGTGGATATTAGTCTATAGTTGCCTATAATTCTACTCATGAAACAGTTGTGAACACTTGGGTATTTTCTACTTTGTTGATTTACAAACCATTGTCCTGTATTTTTTGATAAGTTTCAATATGAAGGTCTGCTTATGCTTCACAGGGCCATCCATATTTTTCTCACTGACACAGTAATACTACAATTTAAGATACCATGACATAGCTAGGAGAGATGCAGTTTTGAAAGGGAACACAGTATTGGGAATGAGTGAATACTACATAAGACATTTTATCACGTAGTGTGATGGATGCAACTGTAGTCCTCCTTTTGGAAGTTTTTATTGATTGCCTGCACATTGGATGTTTCTCGTTTTACTCTCATTAACTTCATTCATACATATAACTTCATTAATGTCATTCTAACATAAAATATATCACCTACTAACCTATAACTAATAAGCAGTTATAGCAAAGTCACAAAATATAAGCTTAATAAAAGTAAGCCTCTTTCCTACATTACCAGCAATGCACAACTGAAATTTGAAATTAAAAACACAATATAACTTACATTAGCATCCACAGTGTGAAATACTTAGTCATAAATATAGAATAAGTATATATGGCTATATACTTAGCCATAGATATTCTGGGTGTTAATTTTGTATCCTGCCATGTTGCCAAATTCATTTATCAAATCTAGTAGTTTTTTTTGGTAGAGTCTTTAGGGTTTTCTATGTACAATATTATGTCATATGCAAATAATGAGAGTTTTACTTCCTCCTTTCCAGTTTGGAGGTCTTTGATGTTTTCTTCTTGTCTGTTAGTTCTTTGAATGTTTGGTAAAACTTCCATGTGAAGCTGTCTGGACCATGGCTTTTGTTAAAGTAAGCCTCTTTCCTACATTACCAGCAATGCACAACTGAAATTTGAAATTAAAAACACAATATAACTTACATTAGCATCCACAGTGTGAAATACTTAGTCATAAATATAGAATAAGTATATATGGCTATATACTTAGCCATAGATATAGAAAAATACACACACACACACACACACACACACACAAGTATATGTGAGGAAAACTACAAAATTCTGATGAAACAAACCAAAGTACTAAATAAATGTAAAGCTTAGCCATGATCATAAATAAAACTCAGCATTGTAAAAATGGCAGTTATTCCCAACTTGATTAATAAATTTAATGAAGTTAAAGTAAAAACCCAGCAAGTAATTTGTAGATATTGAAAATTTAATTCTACATCTTATGTAGTGAGGCAAAAGAAAAAAGGATAGCCAATACAATATTGCATAAGAATCAAGTTAGAAGACTGACACTATTTCAAGGCATTCTAAAATATATAGTCATCAAGACAGTGTGGTATTGGTGAAAGAATATACAAATATATCAATGGAGCAAAATAGAGCTCAGAAATAATCACCTGATTTAAAAAAAGAACAAAGATTTTTTTTCAACAAACGATGAAAAAAAAAAGATCCCCATTAAAAAAAAAGTAGATATAGAATTTACATCCTTCACAAAAATTACCCATGGAATCTCAGAGGGAAGGTAGGGGTGGGTGGGTGGTGTAAAGAGATCAACCAAGGAACTTGTATGCATATATACATAAGTCATGGACACAACAGTGGGGTGGTGAGGGCCTGGGGCAAAGGGGTCGGAGTGAGCGAGAAGAGGTCAATGGGGGAAAAAAGGACATAAGTAATACTTTCAATAATAATGATTTAAGTTAAAAAAAAAAAAGAAAAAACTCACACATTATATTTTGGAAAAAAATATTTTCCAAAATGGTTCATAAAGCTAAATATAAAATGAAAAACTATAAAAGTTCTAGAAGAGAAGAAAAAATATACATGGCCTTGGATTTGACAATGACTATTTAAATAGGATACCAAAGGCATGTCCTTGGAAGAAATAATTGAAATGTTATTCTTCATTAAAATTAAAAACTTCTGCTCTGTAAAAGGCGATGACAAGAAAATAAGGCTAGCCACGGATTAAAATGAATTATTTTCAAGAATATCTCTGGTCCCTCCATGCTGTCTCAAAGGGTAAGAGATCCGTCATTTTTACTGCTATATAGTATTCCATTGTGTAAATGTACCACAGCTTTTTTTAGTCACTCATCTGCTGATGGGCAGTTGGCTGTTTCCAGATCTTAGCTATTGCAAATTGTTCTGCTAAGAACATAGTGGTGCATACATTCTTTTTTATTGGTGTTTTGGGTTTCTTGGGATATATTCCTAGAAGTGGGATCACTGAGTCAAATGGCAATTCCATATTTAATATTTTGAGGAGACTCCATACTATTTTCCATAATGGCTGCACCAGTCTGCATTCCTACTAGCAGTGCATTAGGGAAGGGATTGATTCTCCACAGCCTCACCAGCACTTGTCATTTGTTGATTTGTTGATGGTATTCATCCTGACAGGTGTGAGGTGATACCTCATTGTCATTTTAATTTACATCTCTCTGATGATCAGTGATTTTGAGCATTTTTTTCATATGTCTCTTGGCCATCTGTATGTCCACAATGGAGAAAGTGTCTATTAGATCCTTTGCCCTCTTTTTAATTGGATTGTTTGTCTTCCCTTGTTTAAGTTGTATATGTTCCTTACATATTTTGGATATTAACAATTTACCACATGTATCATTGGCAAATATATTCTCCCATACAGTGGGCTGGCTACCTTTTCATTTTGCTGTGCAGAAGCTTTTTATTTTAATGCAGTGCCATTCATTTATTTTATCCCTGGTTTCCTTTGCCTTAGGAGATCTATCCACAAACATATTGCTATGAGAGGTGTCTGAGATTTTGCTGCCTATGGTTCCTTCTAGGGTTTTTATGGTTTTATGTCTTACATTTAAGTCTTTTATCCATTTTGAGTTTATTCTGATGTATGGTGTAAGTTGGTAGTCTAGTTTCATTTGTTGCAAGTATCTCTCCAATATTCTCAACACCATTTATTGAAGACACTGTCATTACTCCACTGTATGCTCTTGCTTCATCTGTCAGATATTAATTGAGCTTAATGGCTTAGGTTGATTTCTGAGGTCTCTGTTCTGTTCCATTGATCTTTATACTTGTTCTTATGTCAGTACCAGGCTGTTTTGATTACAATGGCTTTGTAGTATAACTTGGTATCTGGTATTGTGATTCCTGCAACTTTGTTCTTCTTTCTCAAGATTGCTAAGGCTATTCAGCATCTTTTTTGGTTCCATATACATTTTTGGAGTATTTGTTCTAAATGTGTGAAATTTGCCATTGGTATTTTAATTGGAAATTGCATTGAATCTATATGTTGCTTTGGGTAGTATAGACATTGTGATGGTGTTAATTCCACCAATCCATGAACACAGTATATTTTTCCACTGCTTTATATCTTCCTCTATCTCTTTTTTCAATGTCCTGTATTTTTTTGGGTACAGGTCTTTTACCTCCTTGGTTAAGTTTAGTCCTAAGTATCTTAATTTTTTGTTGCAGTGGTAAATGGGGTTGTTTGTTTAGTTTCTCTTTCTTAAAATTCATGATTGGTGTATAAAAATGCCATAGATTCCTGGGTGTTAATTTTGTATCCTGCCATGTTGCCAAATTCATTTATCAAATCTGGTAGTTTTTTTTGGTAGAGTCTTTAGGGTTTTCTATGTACAATATTATGTCATCTGCAAATAATGAGGGTTTTACTTCCTCCTTTCCAGTTTGGAGGTCTTTGATGTTTTCTTCTTGTCTGTTAGTTCTTTGAATGTTTGGTAAAACTTCCATGTGAAGCTGTCTGGACCATGGCTTTTGTTTGTTGGGAGTTGTTTTATTTTTATGTTGTTTTTTTTTTGTGTGTTTTTTAATTACTGCTACAATTTCATTAGTTGTAATTAGCCTAATCAGGGAGAGTATTATGTGAAGTGAAATAACCCAGTCAGAGAAATACATGTATCACTCATATGTGGAATCTAATGAACAAAATAAACTGATGAACAAAATAGATCCTTTAAATTAAAAAAAAAAAACAGAAAAAACTCACACATTATATTTTGGAAAAAATATTTGCCAAAATGGTTCATAAAGCTAAATATAAAATGAAAAACTATAAAAGTTCTAGAAGAGAAGAAAAAATATACATGGCCTTGGATTTGACAATGACTATTTAAATAGGATACCAAAGGCATGATCCTTGGAAGAAATAATTGAAATGTTATTCTTCATTAAAATTAAAAACTTCTGCTCTATAAAAGGTGATGACAAGAAAATAAGGCTAGCCATGGATTAAAATGAATTATTTTCAAGAATATCTCCTATAAAGTACTGTATTTCAGAATATTCATAGAACCTTTAAAACTCAACAATAAGAAAATAAACCATTCCATTTAATATGGGCAAAGATCTGAACAGATACCTTACCAAAGCAGATACCTTACCAAAGCAGATACCATAGGAAATAAGCATATAAAATTTTGCTGACATATTTTATTAAAGAATTGCAAATTAAAAAATAACATAATACTACACACCTATTGCAATAGCTAAAATTTAAAATACTGACAATGCCAAATGCTGGTAAGAATGTAGATCAACAGAAACTCTTACTCATTGCTGGCAGAAATACATATTGGTGTAATCAATTTTGAAAAACCATGTGACAGTTTAAAAATTAAACATACTCTTACAATATGATACAACAATTGCGCTCTCAAATCATTTGAAACTCATGTCAACACAAAAACCTGTACGTGGATATTTAGAGTGCCTTAATTCACTATTATCAAAACATAGAAGCAATCGTGATATCCTTCAGTAGATGAGTGGATCAATAAACTATGGTATATCCAGACAAGGGAATGTTATTCAGCACTAAAAATGAAATGAACTATAAAGCCATGAAAAGACAGGGAGGGGCAACTGCAAAGTGTTATACTCTGGAAATGTTAAACTCAGAAGAAATGAAGTTGCTTTAATTCTGAGGCAAGATTAATACAGACAGTTATGGGCTACAGTATAAGTTTTGATCAAATAAAATCAGTCAGATTTCTTGGAAAATCTACCAACATAACCACCATTCAAGTCTATGTTCTAACTACATAAGCTGAAGAAGATAAAATTAAAAGCTTTTATGCAAATATCTAAGAAGATATTGATCACACACTGAAACAAGACATGCTGATAATTATAGGGACGCCAGTGTAAAAGTAATACACAAAGCAATATGCATGTTATCAGAAAATTATTATTAATTATTACTAACCAATAAAATTATTATTAATATTAGTGTAGAGAAATCAGATCTGGAGCATTTTACAAAGTGCAGTAATTATTATTATTATTTTGTTCTTGGCAGAAATAATAGATGTTCTACATACAAATAAGTATGAAAATACTCAACTATATTTTTTCTTCTATTGTCCTTGATTCCACAGAGAAAAATCCTCCTGTCAAGAGGTAAAGTTGAAAATGGTATTTGTAGTTAAGAGATGGGAGTAGAACCCAAATAGTAGCTGATATAAATTGTGAAACAAAAACCATATCTTAAATCTTGCAAATACTGGCAGAGATTTTTACAAACACAACACAGGCACATACATGCATGCTAACTCTCTCTCTCTCTCTCTCTCCCTCTCTCTCTCTCACACACACACACACACACACACAGACACACACACATCTTGCTTTCCTGGAGGAAAAGCTTATCTTCTTTTACTGATTTCTCACTTGCTCATTTTTAGGAAGACACACTTGTCACCTTCAGGTTTCCTGACAATCCAGGCACTCACCAGCCTTTTTATTTTATTTTTTTTTTGTATTGTTTCCTTTAACTGGAATGCTTCTACATGGGCAGTCAGTTCCAATATTGCCAGGCCCACTCTGTTATTTCACCCAAACATTTGCTTACATCTCACCTTTTCTTTAAAAAAAAAATTGTAATACTTTTAGTTTTATAGAAAACTTGCAAAGATAGTGTACATCTATTCCTGTCTATTCCTGAGCTAATTTCAATTTTCCCCCCTGGCATCATTTGTCAAAGCTAAGAAACCAGTATCACTACATTACTATGAACTAAAATCTGGTTGTTACTTGGATTTTATTAGCGTTCTTTTTTGGGGGTAGCAGAGGCAGTCAGCATCTAACTTAGGATATTACAATGCATGTAGTTGTCAGGGCTCTTAAATGTCCTCTGTAGTAGCCATTTCTCGGGTTTTGTTTTCCATGACCTTGACAGTTTTGAAGAGAACAGTCTAGGTATTTCATAGAATGTTTCTTAATTTAATGTTTTCTTATCTGTTTACTCATGACTAGCCTTGGGTTATGGGTTTTTGGAACATCTAAAACAGAGGTGAAGTGTCGTTCTTATCACAGCATATTAGGAGATAGGTGATACCTATAACTTCACTAGAAGATCACTATTGATCACTTGATTCAAGAAGTACTTATCAGGTTTCTCTATTGAAAGTCATCATTCTTTTTCCCCATACTCTTTTATTTATAGGCAAATCACTAAATTCTATCCACCCCCAAGGGAGATCAGAATCAAGCTCCATGTACTAGGTTAGTGTTATCTACATATACTTTTTAGAATTCTTCTGTAAGAAAATTTATTTATCCTCCCTTATTTATGTATTTAGTCATCTATTTATCTTGGCATGGACTTCTGAATATTTATTTTATACTTTGGATTAGAACCCAATCTACATTATTTATTTTGTTGGTCAAATTGACCCACCTTTAACCATTGAGAGCACTTTATGTTTGGCTCTTTTTGACATGTCCAGTACTTTTGCTTTTTGTGCACTCTAATTTCTGGTACTATAAGATGCTCAAGGATCATTTTTTATTCTCTCTGTTTTGGGTCTAAACTTGGCCATTTTTCCAAGGATTCCTGTTTTATTTTATTGGAGAATTATATATAGAGAGAGAGAATTCAAAATTTCCAGGCCAGGTGTGCACATTTCTACTGCAATGTATCTGACCATTTTAATGAGATGATCCTGGCTTACCTACTTGCTACTGAAATATTCCCTTCCCCCATCCTCATTCCAAATTTTCATTATCTTTTTATTGCATGTTTCCCTTTTTGTAGCACAAATAACCTTTGAATATATTATGAGAGTTACTTAAATTTTGTAATTAGATCTACTCTCTGTTTTCTCCTGGCCCTACAATTTAAGCTTTATGAGGGCAGGGATATTATCCCCCTTTGGTTATTATTGTATATCTGGCACATACAGGGTGAAGCAAAGTAGGTTTATTGTTGTCAGTACGTGAAACATGGATTTTTATTCTTGAATTATTATTTATTAATTATTGTATTATTTTCTGTACAAACAAGTATAAGCCTACTTTTGCCCAACCTTGTAGAACAATATCTGGCAAAAGCTGATATTCAAAAATTATTTGATAAAAATTATTGACATTTCAAGAGAAATTGAAAATCTAAAACACTTTAGGTCTTACTAAATATTAAATATCTCAAATTATGCTAAATTTTGAAAAATAAATATAATTTAAAACAAGTCCTTTAATGGTATTTAATGATATCCAAAGAAAACAAGGAATTTACACTTTTAAGATTATTGATTAAAAACACATACTTGCTGGATTAACATATTATGATACACAAAATTGTACATAAAGGTGCAAATTATTTCCCTTCAGTAGATATTTATGGCTATTTTCCTTCAATACATAACCAATTTAGTATTGAACACAGCAATCAAAACCACTTCCATCATTAATGGAAATGTGCCTGTAAAGATATCTGTAAATATGAGATCATAAAATACTCTTTTACCTAATTTTAGCATCTTATTGTTTCCTTATTAACGAGCAATTAAATACTTGACACATGCCTGTAAAGATATCTGTAAATATGAGATCATAAAATACTCTTTGACCTAAATTTTAGCATCTTATTGTTTCCTAATTAATGAGCAATTAAATATTTGACACATACTTACTTCATATTTGGGAAAGAGTCATAGTGTTTCCTTTTGAAATTACATGTTAGTGGATAATCCTATATAATAAAGAGCTAATATGCTAATTAGATCAAACAGCAGAATGACCATCTGGACAACCTTCCAACCAAGCTGGGGCTGCAAGGGCCAAGGCAGTCAGGGCTGTGAGGGCCGAGCCACTTGCATGAATTTCGTGCATCGGGCCTCTAGTGTGTTAAATAAGCATTAGAAAAATAATAGCAATGGTTATGTGTATACCTTAATTCAGTTAAAACAAACAAAAAGGTAATGCAAATATGAACTTAAATGTAAGTACAAACCTTATGGTTTTAATTTGAAAAAGAAAATGCAATAGAAGGAATTGTGCAAACTGCTGCATTAATTTGTTAGTACATTGATTTTAAATCTGTTGAACCTGAGCTTATTCAATGGGTTTTAAAGATGGTGGCACAGGAAGATCCAGTGCTCACCTTCTCACATAGACACAGCAACTACATATGCAAGCATCCCCTCTGAAGGGGACCTGACAACTGGATGAACGAAAGTGTCACTTTTAAAAACTCAGGTGGCTGAAGTTGCCCAAGCCAGACACCTCACTCTAGCCTCATAACAGTTGTCAAGGACACTAGACAGTTCAGCAGCTCCCTTTTGAGCACACTAAAGGAATGCAATAACCACCAAGAATGCAAAAGGGCAATTTAAGTGAATGTCTTTTAAATTTATTAACACAAGATATATGTTCTTTTGCCTATGTTTACAAAAAGGTTTCATGTCGTCTTTTTTATGTCTCTTAAAAATGTATTCATAAATTTATTAAACAAAAGAATGTTAATTACTTAATTTCTTCAAATTAAGAATTCTAATTAAGTTGAAAAGGAACTCTATGGCTTTAGGAATAAAAGATACAAGGTATAAAGATACATTTTGTGAAGGACAAAAATTGAACATATGTTTTTCTAAAGATAATTATGTCTCAACTAGAGGCCTGGTGCACGAAATTCGTACACGGGGTGAGGGGAGGTCCCTCAGCCCAGCCTGCACCCTCTCCAATCCAGGATCCCTTGGGGGATGTCCAACTGATGGTTTAGGCCCGATCTCTGCGGGATGGGGCCTAAACAGGCAGTAGGACATCTCTCTTGCAATCTGGAACCGCTGGCTCCAAGCTGCTTGCCTGCCTGCCTGCCTGATCACCCCTAACTGCCCCCCTGCTGGCCTGGTTGCCCCCTAACTGCCCCCTGCCAGCCTGGTTGCCCCATAACTGCCCCCCTGCCAGCCTGGTTACTCCCTAACTGTCCGGAAGGATGTCGGACATCCAGAAGATGTCCAGTCAACCTGGTCTAATTAGCATATTACCCTTTTATTAGTATAGATAAGTTTTTTAAAGGCCAACCAGAAGGTTTGTGTAAGTTGCTGAAGGGTTGTGTAAGTTGAAGAAGGATTATGAAGAGGGAAAAAGCAAAAAGGAAAACAGAAAGAAAGTGAAAAATGGTGAGAAAAGGATATAAAAGAAAGGGATTATATATTTCAGGGAGGAAGGATATTGTAAAAAAAAATGAGAAAGAAAAGGAAAGTCATGTAGACTCGTGATGACCAATGAAAAGGCCCAGAATTCCCTTTAATTTTTCAAAGCCAATTGCTATTTCCCCAGAAGAACCCCAGTTACAATTGACAGTGGAGAACAAATTAATTGGTTTCTTAGTCAAATATCTACAAAGTTCTGATATACTTTCATTCATAATTCTGATTGTTATCTTAAAATGTTGTCACAAAAAAAGCAAATTCCTTTGTCAATTGCATTATAATCACGTCTATAAACATGTAATTTAAAGTAATTTTTTTTCATTTAGAAACAGTCATTGTTTTACTCTGAAGCATTTGCAAAAATGTTACATCTCCAGAAAAATTCATAAAAAGGACTATAACTTATACTAAAATATGAGTTTCTGAGAATAAATTTTTAAATCATACCTTTGGACTAGATAAAGACTGAAACTCTAAGAAACAGCTGGATTCATGAAAATACTGGGAAATAATTAGGATAAATAGGAATTGATTTTAGGACTAAATGAACTGAAGATAATTATTATTCTTATGTCTATATTCAAAATATTGCTGATTTTAAACCTGTTTTGTATTTTCCAGATATAATGACACTTGTTTGTTTTCTTAAAGCATTTTGGTGAATTAGACCTTAATAAGCATACCTTAATAATTATTCTTATTGTGTTTATACAAATAATCAGGCCAAATTGAAACTTAACTTAATGCAGTAAATAATCTTAATCTGGCTATCTTTGATATAAATTAGGGTAATTTTAAGGGAAAAAGTGTGTTTCAATAAAATCTATAACACATAGTTGTGGATATTAGACTGTATTTCAGTTAATTTTCTTTAAAGTTTATCCTGGGAAAAACTATAAAGTTAGACCTAACCATCTTATTTCTAATATTAATCATTTGTAAAATATTCAAGATAATCATATTATGTATAACAAGGATGTGCAAACAGACTTCAGCAATTGGAAGCTTCTACTCCAAATAGAAAACTAAAAATTGTATCTTACAAAAACTTCAGGCATTTTATGCTAAATCAATGTCCCAAGACTCTGCTACACATTAGTCAGAGAAAATTTCATGGAAATGGAAGAAAAATTGACAGCAGGAAATTGTAAACTCTCCCCACCCCCATTCATTTGACATTGTTTTGGTAAATACTGACTTTAAATAACATGTAGCTTGTAGTTGAACAGCATGTTTGGATAAGAATTCTAGGAACTAACTTCAAAAGATACAGTCTCTGACCTCCAGTCTTTCCAGCTCTGGGAGATTTGCTGACCTTCAACTGTGAAACCAGGTTGATGCACCCCAGACCATTGCTTGATCAATTTCAAGATTCTTATCAGAATGGACTGTGTTGGTCTGCACATGGAGAACTTTTAACTCCCTCCCCTTGATCTCTTTGTTCTGTTTTCCTTCTCCTTCCTTTAAAAACCTCTGCCTACACTGAGATGTTAAAATGTGCTTTGGGAGAGAGTTCCCCATCTTCTCAGGTGGTCAGCACTTGAATAAGCCATCTTCCCTTACCTTACACCAGCACCTGACTCTCAAGTATTGGCTTTTGAAGTGGCAGGCAGCCAAACCTGGCTTTGATACCAAAACCTAAAATCATAAAATTTCTAGCAGAAGTCATAGATAGGAAACTCTTTAACATAAGTCTTAGCAATACATATTTTTAAAATATGTTTCCTCAGGCAAGGTCAACAAAAATAAACAAATAAACAAATAGCACTATATCAAACTAAAAGTTTTTATACAGCAAAGGAAACAAAATGGAAAAGCAATCTGCTAAATGCAAGAAGATATTTGCAAATGATATATGTGATAAAACGTTAATATTAAAAAGATATAAAGAAATACAATTCAATATATAAAAAACCAACCTGATTTAAAAATGGGCAGAAGGCCTGAATACACAGGTATCTGACAAAGACATACAGATGGCCAAAAGACACATGAAAAGATGATCAACTAATCATCAGGGAAATGCAAACCAAATCCATAATAAGATATCTCTTCAAACCTGTCAGAATGACTATTATAAAAAAAAGACAACAAGTAACAATTGTTGGCAAGAATGTGGAAAAGGCAGAAAGCTTTTGCACTGTTGGTGGGAACATAAATTGGTTCAGCTACAATGGAGGGAGAAAAAGTATATAGGTTTCTCAGAAATTTAAAAATAAAACTACTATGTGATCCAGCAATTCCATTTCTGGGTATCCTATATAATAAAAGGCTAATATGCAAATTGACCGAATGGTGGAATGATTGGTCGTTATGACACACACTGACCACCAGGGGGCAGACGCTCAACGCAGGAGCTTCCCCCTGGTGGTCAGTGTGCTCCCACAGGGGGAGCTCTGCTCAGCCAGAAGCCAGGCTCATGGCTGGCAAGCCTCTCCTGACTCCGTGGCAGCACTAAGGATGTCTGATTGCCGGCTTAGGCCCACTCCCCACTGGGAGCGGACATCTCCCGAGGGCTGCCGGACTGCAAGAGGCACAGGCAGGGCTGAGGGAGCGCCCCCCGCCCCCAGTGCACAAATTTCGTGAACCAGGCCTCTAGTATATCTGAAGAAAATAACAACAGTAATTTGAAAAAGCCAAAGTATGGAAGCAACCTGTGTTCATTGATAGATTAATGCACAAAGAATAAAGAAGTGATACTACTTTATGCAGCCATAAAAATAATGCAGCCATAAAAATAATGAAATGTAGTCATAAGCGATAACATGATAGACCTAGGAGTATTACCATAAGTGAAGTAATTCAAAGAAAGACACATACTGTATGATTTCACTTGTAAGTAGATTCTGAAAAGTAAAGCAAATTAACAAACAAAATAGAAAAAATTCACAGATACAGAAAACAAACTGATGATTACCAAAAGTAAATGGGAGGCAGGGCAGGGGATGAGCAAAATTGGTGAAAGGAATTAAGAGTTTCAAACTTCCATTTATAAAGTAAATATGTCTCAGGGATGCAATGTATAGCATAGGAAATATGACCAATAAAATTATAGTAAATTTGTATGGTGACAGGTGGTTACTAGACTTAATGTGGCTTTATTTATTTAAGTATTTCAGTGTCAAATCACTATTTTTAAACCTGAAACAAGTATAATATTGTGTCAATATACTTTAATAAAAATCATTTAGAGAAAAAGCACTTGACATTTCTGATTTTGCTCATTCAAAACAGGTTTATCTTGACTTATTCAAGAGATGTATTCCTAAGAAGTTGTGCTTAGATATTAGCTGAAGCATTAAAATAATAATAATTAATCAGGAGCTGTACATTACAAAAAAAATAAAACAAAAAAAATAAATAAACAAGGTTTCCCTGGTTGGGTGGCTCAGTTACTTAGAATATAAATCCATACACCAAAAGGTTGTGGGTTCAATACTCATTCAGAGCACATACCAGGGTTGTAGGTTTGATCCCGCGTCAGACCCCAAAAGGGAGTCAACCAACCAATGTTTCTCTCTTTCTCATTCTCCCTTACTCTCTCTCTAAAAAAATATCAATTAGAACAAATCCTCAGGAGAGGATTAAAATAAACAAATAAATAAAAATAAGGATATGCAAAATTCAATAATTATAGCCTCATTTGAACAGAAATCTACATAAATTCTCTTAAATTGTGATTCTTAGCTTTTCATCTATTTCAAATATCTGAAAACACACTTTGAAAATTCAAACTCAATTACAAATAATTAATAAAAGAAGAAAGAAAAAAGTTCTCCTTTGGAATCTTAACTCCAGAATAAAAAGAAAATGTGAAAAGATATAAACAAAACAGTGAATATGAATTTAACTGAAAAAAAACTCAATCATTTTAATATATTATTAGTATTTTCATAACACTTTGTCATAAATCATGTCCTATCCACCAAGTAAATTATGTTTTCTTTTTATGATTAAGCTTGTTGGTAATATCTTAACAGTACTTAAGAAAGATAATTTTCTTTCTCTCCTTCTTTTCTTTTATTTGTCAACAACACATTCATCTTAATTCTCATCCACAAACATACTCAACATCCACAAATACGTACATCCATGCATTGCAATTAAAACATTAAGAAGAATGCCTGTGGAAAGGCAAGGTTGATTTTAAATCTAACCACATCAATCTAAATATTTGAGGACCAACCATATGCTTATAAGTAGTATTTATATGTAAAACAACTATTTATAAATGTTAATTTGCATCTTTAAATGCTAATAACAATCTATAATAATAAAAGCATAATATGCTAATTAGACCGATGTCCTTCTGGAAGAAGTCGGGGCTGTAAGGGAAGCCTGGGTCCCAGGTGCCAGAAGGAAACTGGTGCCAGCAGCTGGAGGAAGGAAGGCCTACTTTTGCACGAATTTCGTGCATCGGGCATCTAGTATTTCAATAATGTATAAAATATTTAGGAAACAAATCAGAAAAATAAAAATCAAGCTTTATTAATATTGGCACTATTTCTTCCCCTAAAAGTACATATAATGCAAGATAAAACAGATTTTTAAGAATATAAATTTATCAGTTGGTTGGTGAAAAATTCAGATTTATGGAAAAAATAGTTTAGAGATATAACCAGTGGTGTGCTGAAGTATGCTTATGAGAGCTGAATATTTCTCTGACTTCCCACATACCTCTATGTTATATCCTTAGTGAAATGTTAGTAGTTTGAAATAAACCACAGTGGGATTATCTGCACAATGAAAATTGGCAAACACTACAAATTATGGGGTTGGGGTGTGTGTGTGTGTGTGTGTGTGTGTGTGTGTGTAGAGTGAGAACTGATTGTTAAAAATTAGCCAGCACATTACTGGATATTATCTGAACCTTGCACATTTAGCAACACAGTCATCTGTTATTCCTTCTCTTTCCATTGAAAGAACATTTTTTTTCTTTAAATATAATCTTTTTCTTTTGTAAATATAGAAGATCCATTAATTTAGTAATGTAATTATTGATAAAGAAGTACTTTTGTTTAAATTTTGGAAGAAGTAATGAACCACAGCTAAAAAGATAT
Organism: Myotis brandtii; assembly: GCF_000412655.1. Classification (NCBI taxonomy): domain Eukaryota; kingdom Metazoa; phylum Chordata; class Mammalia; order Chiroptera; family Vespertilionidae; genus Myotis; species Myotis brandtii. The sequence goes on along the minus strand of NW_005355037.1, from coordinate 1,346,572 downwards.
TTTGCTGTTTGACTATTCAAGTTTGAATTAATAATATTTTAGGGATCATGATATTTTTAAAACTAAAAGTGCTCTTTAGGAATTTTTTAGTCACTACCCATTATATTTCACTGACTATAAGAAATTTCAAAATGTATCTGCTTGATCAATTTCTCCACTTCAGGTAGCTTTTAGAACACAGAAAAAGTCAGATAAAAACCAGGGAATGATTGTATTATAATTGATATGTTCATATAAACCACATTAAAAAACACACAGAAACCCTTGACAAAAAAAAGAGTTGTTTGGCAAATAAATGTTTCACCTTAGGGATATATCCTTTTAGGAATACATTACCTCATTACACTGAGTCTTTATTTTAAAATTTGGCAACATCTGTGCTATTTTTCTTCCATGCCTGAAAGAGCTACAAAATGTGGTGTTACATACACCATTTTTCCCTGGAGACTACATAATGAGACTTGTCAAGCCACAATAATATTTCTAATTGCATTGCCTTCTAGGATGTATATAAACTTTTAGGGTAGTAATTTGCATTCCTAAATCAAGGAAATTCAAAAAGAAAATTACTCTTTTTTTGTTACTGCTGTTTTGTCATTGTTGATGTCAAAAATGTGGGATATTGTGTTATAATATAAAAATCTTTATGGTAAAGAACAAATTTCCTAAATTACAGGTCTTTCTAGAATCTAGATGCATCAGAATTGGTCTATATTCATTATTACAAAAAAATTTCCCCACTCTCACAATGAAGATGGTAATTTTTTTGCACTTGGCTGATTCACATTCTCTCTAGAAAATGAAGTTTATAGTTACTATATGAGAACTTGAAAAGTAAAATCCATTTCCACTAGCTCTATCTATTAGAGACAGAGAGACAGAATTTCACTGTAAATACAGTCAGCCAATTCTCTTTACTTGTGGATTCTACACTGGCAAATTTGCCTACTCACTAAAATTTATTTGTAATCCCTAAATCAATACTCGTGGCACTTCTGCGGTCACTAATAGACATGATTGGAGAAGCATAAAATTTGAGTTAGGTGACACACATTCTCGGCTGAGGTTTAACAAAGTGACTGTCTTCTTGCTTCCACTCTAACACTGGAAATTAGTGTTATTTTTATGGTCTATTTCGTGCTGCATTTGTGTGTGTGTGTGTGTGTGTGTGCTTTTTGTTGGTGGTTTTGCTGTTTAAAATGACACAAAAGATAGTGTTGAAAAGGGTCTCCTATTCCAAAGCACAAGTAGGTTGTGATATGCCTTACAGAGAAAATGCATGTGTTAGATAGGCTTTGTTTAGGCTAAAGTTGCATTTATTTCAATCAATCAATAGTTATATTCAGGACAATCAATTTAGTTCATTGACTTCAATTTAATGAATTAATAATGTAGATTAAATAAAATATTATTTTTATCTTTTTTTGTTAATCCTCATCTGAGGATATTTTTCCATTGATTTTTAGGGAGAGTGGAAGAGAGATGGAAAGACAGAGAGAAACATCGATGTAAGAGAAACACAGCCATTGGTCGCCTGAATGAGCCTCTGACCAGGACCTGAACCAAGGAGGAGCCTGCAACCAAGGTACCTGGCCTTGACTGGAATCCAACCCTTTAGTCCGCAGGCCAAGCTCTATCCACTAAGCAAAACCGGTTAGGGCTAAAATATTTTGAAATATAAACACAGAAGGCAAGATATCTAATGATCAATTGCTAAATATGTTGTCATCACAGGTTTGCAGGAATTTTAACCCTGTGTTTCCCCTGTGAGCAATGATTCAGTATTGACTATTCAGTACTTGAGGGAGCTATACAAAATGTAACTACCATAAATTACAAGAATTGACTATATCATGAAATAATTAATGTAGTGAGATCAATGTAATAGGTAAGAGGAGTTTTGTGGAGAACTATTAATTTTCACAAAAGCTTTTAATGTCATTAAGTGATATTTAATGAAACAAAATACATATCTATATCTACACTAATAAAAGAGAAACATGGTAATTAGCGTACGACTGCTACACTTTTCATTGGCTAATCAGTGAGTATATGCAAATTAACTGACAACCAAGATGGCGGCTAATTTGCATATGTCGGCTCCAAGCCACAGACTGAGGCTTTAGGCCTGGGT
>NW_005355037.1:1341895-1342618 GCF_000412655.1 Myotis brandtii | reverse complement strand
CCCCCCTCCGCAGTGCACAAATTTTTGTGCACCGGGCCCCTAGTATATATATAAAGGGCTAAGTGACCATCTGACTGGTAACTATGACGCGCAATGACCACCAGGGGGCAGACACTCCAACCAGTAGCTATGATGTTCACTGGCCACCAGGGGGCAGACACTCAACGCAGGAGTTGCCAAACTACGGTGACTTGGCAGCGGCAGTTCTCAGATGACACACTCCAGAACTAGAGAGGAGGGAGCCCAATTCCTGGGTGCATCACCCAAGAACTGCCCTCTTGCAATCTGGGACCCCTTGGGGGATGTCAGAGAGATGGTTTCAGCCTGATCCCCACAGTTCAGGCCAAGGGACCACACCTGCCAGAGGGACCCAGTTCACTCTGTAGTTGCCCTTCAAGCTGCAGTGCAACCCCAGGTACAGCTGCCTGGGGAGGGACCGCGGGAAGTTGGCTCCAAGGCATGTCTGGCCCGTCTCACCCAGTCCCACCCCGCTAGCCACCTTCTAAATAATTTCCTTTCAATGTGTATAAATCCAAGCACCAGGGCACTAGTCTCATATAATAAAAGGGTAATATGCAAATTGACTCTAATGACAGACTGGAATGACCAGTTGCTGTGATGTGCATTGACCACCAGGGGACAGATACTCAACACAGGAGCTGCCCCTTGGTGGTCAGTGCGGTCCCACAGGGGAGCTCTGCTCAGCCACAAGCCAGGCTGACA
>NW_005355037.1:1339807-1340153 GCF_000412655.1 Myotis brandtii | reverse complement strand
CCCCAACCCCCCTGATGGGCCCTGCTCTGTGCATGACAGGGGGCAGCACCCCAACCCCCTGATTGGCCCTGCTCTGTGCGTGACAGGGGGTGGCGCTGCAACCTCCCCATCGACCCCTTCTTGAGTGTTACAGGGGGCGGTGCCCCAACCCTCCAATCGGCCCTACCCTGAGCATGACTGAGGGTGGCATCACAACCTCATCCGCCCTGCTGCTCTGTGCATGACGGGGCGGCGCCCCAACTCCCCAATCGGCCCTGCTCTGAGCCTGACCAGGGGCTGCACCTAGGGATTGGGCGTGCCCTCTGCCACCCAGGAGCAGGCCTAAGCCAGCAGGTTGTTATCTCCC
>NW_005355037.1:1333050-1339746 GCF_000412655.1 Myotis brandtii | reverse complement strand
ATTTTTGTGCACCGGGCCTCTAGTATCCTATATAATAAAAGCCTAATATGCAAATCAATCGAATGGTGGAACAACCCACGGGCCAATCAGGGGAGTGGGCCTAAGCCATCAGTCGGACATCCCCCTAGGGCTCCTTATCTGTGAGAGGGTGCAGGCCAGGCTGAGTGCATGAATTTCCGTGCAGCGGGCCTCTAGTGTATAATAAAACTTTAACAAGTGATATGATATAAACTTTAAAGCCATCTTAAAATTGTTAATATGATAACTATCTGTGGTCCAAGGTAGTCCTAAAAGATTGAATAATTATGAGAACACTTGTTCTTGATAAACAATATCAGTTCTGTATACTATAGTTGGTATAGATAATTATTAGGATTATTCAATTCAGTTAAAAACTATTATGAATAGAATAGAAAAATAAAGGAAAAAAGATTAACAGAGTCTAAATCTTCAGGTCATCTGTATTTGAAATATAATAAACTTCTACAATTTATGTAAATTAAAAAGATTTTGTCTTTATCATAACATATTTAATAGGAGGAAGGAGTAAAAGTGGGAGCAGAAGAAAAATAGCTATAATATACTGAGTACTTATTATGAACCAGATGTGGTTTTTTTGTCTTCATATATATTATTTTATTTTGTCCACTAACTCCTACATTAAGTAAGTTATTTTAGTGCCTCACTGATACACATAAGACTACTAGAGACCAAGTTGATCATCAAGCCCAAAATTATACAACTGGTGAGGAAGAGATTCCAAATTCAAAAGCAGGTAGGCATGACTCCATGGCCAGGAAATTAAGACATAAGCAGATGAAACCTTTTAGCTGATAAGATTTTATCAGTACATAAAAGTTCCCTTTTCAAAACTATTCTTCCCCATCCACTATACCTAAATGACCATATATATTGAATATACCCAACAAAAAAAAAGCAAACAAACTTATTACTTTCTACCCACCATCACTGGTTGTCCTTGTTTTAGGACATTTGTGACTTGAAATGTTTCATTACTCCAGTATTCCACACTGTTAATTGAGAGATAGAGAGTAGTCATGCATACAATTAGATGTAAACTGCACTTAGAGTACAGGTTACTTCAAAATAACATTTTCCATATCTTTTTTGGGGAAATAAATAGTTCTCTAGAATGACTAAATATATAGTTGTTAGAATGGCTAAATATTTAAGAAACTATTTAAAGAAACAGCATTATTTCCAACACCAGAAAAGAATTACACATGAATTTGGTACAATTATAAACACTGTTTTCAGCAAAATTGATAACAAAACAAGCCTTTCTCAAAATATAAACACCAAAACTACAACAGCCAGATGCTCTATTCTATTCTTCATAAAATTTTCTTATGGTGTTTTCTGTTGTTTTTGTATGATCTATACATCATTTTAGTTATTACTTCTGCTTTTCTGTTCATAGTGAGTATAAAACTTCTCCCTCATTTTGTTTGAGGCAGGATTTCCACATAACCCCGAACCCACTGGAGATCTTTCCAATTTTTCAAAGAAATAGGTTTTTGAAACTATGTTTTATCAATCCAGTGGGACCTTTAGTTCAAATATGACTGTAGTGCTTTTATTTTAGTTAAAATTGTTCAGAGAAGACCAAGAAAGGTGATCAAATGCAGTTCTTCCTAAGGGAATCATAGCACAACAAATGTATTTGTTTTCTGGATTTGTGACAAGTAGCAAACTCTGTTTATAACTACAGATTGCACCATAGGTATTAGTGACACTGTCATATCCCATCACACACGTTCTACTGAATAATTTATAGGGAGTCTGATTCTCATTCTTTCTGTGCCCGTTTTTATAAGCTGAAGACAATCAACTTGGTTACACTGAAGTAAGTTTTACAAAAACGAATTCTGCCTACTCCTTCGGCATGCCCATCCCTGTTTAGTCATGGATATCTGAAGTGACATAAAGGGCATAAATGTTCTTTCACCTTCAAAGAAAAAATTCTGCATCTGACCCCCTCTGTTCTGTGTGTGTGTGTGTGTGTGTGTGTGTGTGTGTGTCTCCTATAGAAAAATCTATAGCAAAACATTCATGACCCCCTCTGTTCTGTGTGTGTGTGTGTGTGTGTGTCTTCTATAGAAAAATCTATAGCAAAACATTCGCCAATTTATGGCCCTCTCTAAAGTTTCATGGCAAATTAGGCACAGCTGAAACCAATGGAAGTTCTCTTGGAAGGTTTCTGAGGGTTTGATTCTCCACACGTGGAATTTGCCAGGAAATCTCAGTTACGGCCTGGGCTTTGCCAGAGGGTCTAACTCTCTGTGGGGAGAAGCTCTTGCAACAGGGATGAAGACCATCCCTGCTGGACTCATTCTGATGTAAGTCAGAGGATAAAGAGATGACATGGTCTCAAGAGCCTCCATCCAGATACGTAGAAGAAGGATTTAGCAGCCACTGCCATGTCTTAATTAGAAACAGGTGCATTGAATCTTTCACCAACAGCTCAATTTCTGCCCTTCTTTACGTTTTAGTGGTATGTAAAGTGTTTAGTGGTGTGTTTCAGTGTTTGACAATTAGAAGAAAAATGCATATATATGACTAAAACAGAAGGGATGATGCGGTGAGGGAAAAAGTGATTCCCAGAAATAAAGTCCAAGATTCAAAAACACATATGAATGAGTCCCTTTATGAGTTCATATAAGTCATTAATTTGTAAGAGGGAAATAAATTACCCATAATTATACTAAATTAGCAGATTCCTTAGACAATGAACACATTCAACCTGCAATAGTCATTATCAAAAACTCATACAAACACTTCCACTTGTTTTCAAGCACTGACACAGATATCTATGCATATAAAAGCCTAAGCAACCAAACGACCGGTAGACTGGTCACTATGACACACTCTGACCACCAGGGGGGCAGACTCTCAACACAGGAGCTTCCCCCTGGTGGTCAATGCTCTCCCAAAGCCAACCTCTGGCAGTCCCTCTCCCTGGCCAGCCCTGATCAGCCCCGATAGGGACTGGGCGAGAAGGCCCCTATGGCCCCGATCGCTGGCCAGGCCGAGGGACCCCACCCATGCACAAATTCATGCACTGGGCCTCTAGTAGTTACATATTTAAAAGAATGCACTCTGTATCCTGACTCCTCTGCTTACTAATTATATGATCTTGGACATGCCACTTAAACTTTGTGGACCTCAGAGTTCTCATTTGCAAAACTGGAAATACACTAATACTTGTCTCATGAAATTGTGAGGATTGAGTTTTAATAGACCTGAAGTGCTAGAACACTACTTGGAATAAGGCAAGTATAATATGCATTAGCTACAGTTTTTGTTGTGTTGTCACTATCTTTGATACTAATATTAGTCATGGTATGGCATTGCTGATCACATCCTCATTTTCATGTTGCATCTAAACCACCACATTTCTTTATTCTCTGATTTTGTTGATTTTTTTTAAAAAATATATCTTTTACTGGCTCTTTTTAACTTATTGCATTACCTTTAACATTGGATTCCCAAGTCCTCTAAATAATGGGTGTGCCTCGGTTATCATTCCTTGGACCTCTTTTCTATCTATATTTCCTCTTTTGGTGACATCACACAGACTCATTCTTGGCTTTAAAGCCCCCCAAAGCTGACACACCAATTCCCACCAGTCCACACATATACCCTAAACTTCATGCAATTGCTCATTTCAACATTGCTATTGGAATCTGTACAGGCAGGAGCAAAAACGGGTATTGTGAGAACTAAAACATAATTTGGGGAAACTTTAAGAAAACAATAATACAAGTTATAAATAGAAAATTTGGCATAAAAAATGATTTTTTCCACACATGTGCTGTAGAGGTTCAGACCATTTTCTTCTGAGATGTCTTTTGGCAGTTCACCTAAATGCTCCTAGCTTTTGCTTCCTGCTGGCAATCTGACTTTCCCTCCTCACTTAGAACACTCTGCAAACACTAAATACTCCAGCACTAATTGAAGTGTGTACAAGTGAGATGCTAAAGCTTACTACCTAAATACCTCAGTATGAGGGCATGTGATTTGATTCTAGCATATCTCTCCCTCCTATTTAGAGAAATTAGGAAGCTAATTAGAGACTTCCTTGAAGCCTGGTTTCTGAATGTGATTTTTTTCCTGACAATTAGATATAGTTGTGCAAGACTTGGAAGAAGAAAGTGACATGCAGATCATTTTCCCAGGGTCCTTGGCTGTTGCTTCTGGCAGTCAAGGTTAACCTAACATTAAGCTCTCATGTAGTGCTTTTCTTTCTTTCTTATTTTAAATTTATTTTTATTGTTAAAAGTATTACAGATGTCCCCCTTCTCCCCCCATTGACCCCCCCCTCCGACCTTCACTGCATGATTGTCGGTGTCCAAGGGTTATGCGTTAATGGATGTAAGTTCTTTAGTTAATTTCTTCCCACTACCTCTCCCCCCCACCCCACACCCACCACCCCTGCTTCCCCTTTTCCCCCTGAGATTCATCAGACTGTTGCATGCTTCCATGTCTGTGGGTCTATTTTTATTTGTAAGTTCATTTTGTTCATTAGATTCCACATATAAGTGAGATCATGTGATACTTGTCTTTCTTGTAATATTAGGCTCTCCTGTAGTGCTTTGCAATGTCCACTCAGTAGCATTATGGGTGAATAGAAATAGAGGCTAGAGCAGGTAAGGTTTTTTATCTGAATCTTAAACTTTATGTATCTGTTCTTCAGTTTTCTGGTGGAGAGAGGAAGTCGATGTAGTGGTGGGAGAAGATCCATTGTTGGTATCTGAGATCTTGGTCCAGAAAAATGTTCTCTGAAAATGGACCTGGTATAGTGGGGCGTCAGGACTTCAGACACATTTGCTGAAAATGAGTCTACAGAGTTAGTTTCTGTTTTTTGCTTCCCCAGTAGAACCAGTGGATGCATGGGAGTAGGAAGAATTGTAGATGGAAAGGGTCTCATGAGTAAAGTTCTAATATCTCAACATGGAGGGATCTGAGAATACCCACTGCCCTTCCCACAGCCTAGCATGGACCAGCCATTACACAATTACTTCCATTATTAAAAGAAACCCATAAACAGTTGAGAGAACATAAATCCAAAATGGGGTCCAGAGGTTAAACATACGAGATAATTTAACAGTGGGTGGCACTCAGCAGACACCAGTGTGGAAAGATGATTTCCCATACAAAATATATCTTCCTGTAATTTTACTAGGTATTGCCCAAGAGAAATAAAAACTTATATCCACAGAAAGATTGATAAAAAGATGTTCTAAACAGCCTTACTCATAATAACCACAAACTGGTAAAAAAAAAGTAAATATCCTAAAATAATAGATAAACAATGCTTTATGTTTCAATTATGGATCAACAAGTTCCTAACTGGAACAAAGTTGTTTCCCTGAGAAATATCAGTAAAGAGCACTTTTAACTCTTATGATATGGGTAAATAGTGGTATTAGCATTTAGTGAGTAAAGACCAGAGGTGTTTTTAAACTTCTTACACTGCACAAAAGAGTCTTTATAACAAAGAGTTATCCAAGCTGTCAATGTACTTAGGTGGAGAACCGTATACATAAAAAGCACCAGGAATTTAAATATTAGAAACTGGAAATGACTTTTTCACAAACACAGATATTTCATGTATCAGTTCTTAAAGTCTTCTAATTTTATTAAATAGGTGGTCAGTTTTTCTCAGTTTGCTTTGAGCTCTAAGGTATTTTATGCTTTCCAGGAAATGACAGATTCATGTGATTTTCCCTTGGAAAAATATATTTTTTTCCTAAATGGAAAAATAAGTCCTCAACCCTCAAACACTTCGCTCATCTTCTCATTATAAAATGAGTTCTATTATATATAACTGGAATTACAGTCACTTTTTGTACTTCTACTTTAAATAAGCAAATATTTTTGAAAACTATGTACATTGCACCAAACAATAGAGAAAAAAAATTATTTCTACTTATCAGCTTAGACCTTCATTACATTATTTTCCCTCTTTATTTCTGTTTTTTTTTTTTTAAATTCTAGATAATTTTCCAGTAGCTATGATTTTCCTTCCCTATTAGGGGTTTAGGTTTACAATGCCAAGATTTTAAAAGATATCTTACATTTATGTTATTGATATCTAAATACTAAATTACAGGAACCGGAGGAAACCAAGATGGCAGCATAGGTAAACACCGGAAATTGCTGCCTCCGACAACAACTTCAAAAATACAACTAAAAGACAGAATGGTCACCATCCAGAACCACAGGAAGGCTGGCTGAGTGGAAATTCTACAACTAGAAGGAAAGAGAAGAGCACACAGACTCAGAGGAGCTACTAAAGTAAAGTGCAGAGGTACGGAGGATCCAGCGCGTGGGGAAAGGGGCTGGCACCTGAGGACGAGGCTGTCTTTTTGAATCGGGAGGGAGTCACAAGCTCCCGACTGCTCTGAACTCCGGTTCCAGGAAATCTCTGGGGTCCCAGGGCTCATACATACGGGGAGAAACTGGACGGTCTGGCAGCGGGCAGAACTCAGAACTTGAGGGCGGCTTTCCCTCAGAGGTGCTGGCAGCAATTACCGGGACACTGAGACGTGCGGCCCCTTAGGGCAGGGCTGAGGATCAGCCATAGCTGCTTGCTCCGCCCTGTTGATTCAGAGACCCCCGCCCCATCCAGGCTGCTGCAAAGGCTTTTGCATATGAATGCCCGGGTCCTTT
>NW_005355037.1:1325264-1331381 GCF_000412655.1 Myotis brandtii | reverse complement strand
CAATGGGGGGGGGGTGAGGGCATGAGCGGGGGGGAGGGGTAGGGGGTAACGTGGGAATAAGGACACATATGTAATATCTTAATCAATAAAAAAATATATTAAAAAAATAAAAAATAAATAAATTACAGGAACCAGTCAGTTGCTGTAATTAAGCAATAGCCTATATTTAATTCTTTACAGAAGAAAATTTTAAGCTTTTATTATAAAATGTATATACCCACTGAATGTTTAAAATGGAAAATTAATGGATTAAGCATTTATTTATGTACATGGAAAAATGTATTTATCTTTTAAAAAATAATTCATTTTGTTATGAATTGGTGAGTTTGTGATCTCTGGATACTTTTAGTGAATTTGTAACCTCCAGATACTTTTTTCTTAACTTACACATATTGATTGTCACTACATTGGACTTGTGGCTAGCAAATACAGAAAAAAAAAAGATAACCTTTTAGAAAGGAGAATTCAATATACAGATCCTATGTAACAGCTGCTTTTCAAACACTGTCAATGGCTTTTATTTGAACAGGTGTTTAAAGTTTTTGTTGCCTTCTTTATCTCCAGACTTCTCCAAATATATACATCATTTCTAGCAGCTTCATTTCATTATAAGTATGTTCATTTAAAAAGTGTACTCCTCAAATAAACATTTGCTTTAAAGTGTTAAAGAGACAAAATTACTGGACTAGCTTAGTATTACAATATTACAGATTTTTATAACTCTTGATAGTGACACCTTTAATCCCCTGAGAAAGGATTACACTTTTCAAGTTAACATATAACATCTCCTTAAGAATTAATTTTGAAATAAAAATACTACATCTATTAAAATGCTTAACACAATCAAATACTAACATCTTAATTAACAATACATTTCTTAAGAGAAATCTGGGCAAAAGCTGCAACAAACTAAGTTAAACATAAATATATTTCTATGCTTTTAAATTGCCCTAGTCCCACTATTAAAAAAGATTTTTATGTATAGAAATTTTGAAAATCATTTCACAACATCAAAAATATTTTCAGTAATTATTTCTTTTCTTTCTCTCACTGTTCTACATATCTGGACCTTCAACAATTCCTTTTTTATTTCACTCAATTGTAAATATAAATTATTACATGTATTGATGATCACTACATAAATTTTCAAAATATTATATTCCAATAATTGAACTACACAATGGAAAATTGGGAGAGGAAACCGGGATTAATATTTACCTGATACCAAATATGTGCCAGCAGTTCTGCAAGCCAAAATAACATACATAAAAAATGAAAGCTTTGTAGCTGAATCAACTATTCCCATGCTTAGAAATGAGAAGTTTTGGAGTCAGAGGGATTAAGTAATTTCCAAACTGGTTAGTAAAAGCCTAGTAAAGATTTCATCTTAAACTAGAGGCCCGATACACAAAAATTTGTGCACTTGGGGGTGCCCCTTAGCCCAGCCTGCGCCCTCTCGTAGTCTGGGACACCTTGGGGGATGTCCACCTGCTGGCTTAGGCCCGCTCCCTGGGGGAACAGGCCTAAGCTGGCAGTCAGACATCCCTCTGGCAACCCAGGAGCCCTCAGGGGATGTTCACTTGCCAGCGGGGAGCAGGCCTAAGCTGCAGTTGGACATCCTTAGTGCTGCTGAGGAGTCAGGAGAGGCTCCTGCCACCACTGCTGGGCTGGCAGCCATCAGCCTGGCTTGGGGCTGAGCAGAGCTCCCCCTGTAGGAGCGCAATGACCACCAGGAGGCAGCTCCTGCATTGAGCATCTGCCCACTGGTGGTCAGTGTGTGTCATAGTGACCAGTCATTCCCAGTTGTTCAGCTGTTATGGTCAATTTGCATATTACCCTTTTATTATATAGGATAGAGGCCTGGTGCACAGATGGGGGCCAGCTGGTTTGCCCTGAAGGGTGTCCTGGATCAGGGTGGGGGTCCCACTGGGGTGCCTGGCCAGCCTGAGTGAGGGGCTGAGGGCCGTTTTCAGGTTGGCCACACCCCCTTCAGGGTTGGGGTCCCCACTGGGGTGCCTGGCCAGCCTGGGTGAGGGGCTAATGGCTTTTTGCAAACTGACCAAGCCCCCCAGCGGGGACCCTCACCCCAATTGGGTGTGGCCAGGCTGGGTGAGGGGCTGAGGGCTGTTTTCAGGCTGGCCAAAGCCCCTTCAGGGTGTGGGGGTCCCACTGGGGTTCCTGGCCAGGCTGGGTGAGGGGCTGATGACTGTTTTCAGGCTGGCCATGCCCCCTGGTGACCCAAGCTTCCAGCCTCTCCTTTATTTCTTTTCTTTTTTTTTTTCCAGGGTGGCCTGGAAGCAGGTATCTGGGATTTATTTATCTTCTATAATTGAAACTTTATGCCTTGAGTGGGAGCCCTGGGCCAGCCAGGGAAGGCAGGAAGCTTGGCTTCCTCCATCGCCAGGGGCAACCCACCCTCCTGCTCGCTCCAGCTCCGTGGCCACGGCCATCTTAGTTGGGTTAATTTGCATACTCACTCCTGATTGGCTGGTGGGCGTGGCTTGTGGGGGTAGTGGAGGGATGGTTAATTTGCATCTTTCTCTTTTATTAGTGTAGATGTATCTGACTCCAAAATATGATTCTCTTTTTTTGTTGTTTTCTCTGGATATTTTAATTAATTTATTAAAAAAAACTCTTTATGGATGCATGATTGGCAGAAAACACTGTACAGTTTTAATATATACAACTTAATGAGTTTGGAGATAAATACACAACCAAGTTCATAAAACCAGCACCATAATCTATACCATGAATATATCCATCACCTCCAAAAGTTTTCTTCTGCTATTATTATTATTATTATCAAAACAATCTATATATATAAAAGCCTAAGCGACCATTAGGACCAAACAACCAGAACAACTAGAACAACCTGTCGACCAGGTGCTATGACGTTCACTAACCACCAGGGGACAGAAGCTCAACACAGTAGCTGCCCCCTGGTGGTCAGTACGCTCCCACAGCCAACCTCCCACAGCCAGCCAACCTCCCCTGGTCCCTCCCCCCTTCCCTCCCCCATCCAGCAGGTCCCATCTGGCAGCCAACAGGTCCCGGCTGGCCTGGCCCCTATCGGGACTGGGTGAGATTGCTCCGATACCCCTGATCACCAGCCAGGTCTAGAGAACCCACCTGTACATGAATTTCATGCACCGGGCCTATAGTTAAATATAAAATCTATTTTCCAAGCAAAATTTTATATATACAATACAGTATTTTTAACTATAGGCATTAATGATACAGTAAAGATACCTGAAGAATGGTGGCTTGATTTGACAGATCAAATTCTTTATAATAGGGATGCTTATTAAAATAACATAATTTAAATAAAATATGGATTGATCATTATTAATAAACAAAAATAATTTGAGGTTTTATTCCATTTATATTTTAGTTTCAGTCAGTAACCATATAACACAATACATAAAATATGGAAATAGAAAAGTGAAAGAAAGACAGTTGAAGCACAGTTGAAAGATAACCTGAGAGACAAAGTTGGCAGAGAAGCAGTTTTTATGATGGTACATCTTCAACATTGAAATCAAAAGACTTGTACATCAGAATTAAATAGAAAAAAAATGATTTATCATTATTAAAGAGTTTATTCCTTTTTAAAAAATTGATGACATTTCAAAGATTCAAATCTAAAAGAGTTAACTTTCAGGGGCTTCTAAATTATGAAGTAATTTCTTTTTGCTGATTTTTAGAAATGTTTAGACCTTGGAATATTCAGGGAAGCATGAAAACCAGAATAGAAATATCATGCTGAGAATGTAAGTGGCATAAAAAATAGATTGTTCAATCACCATCACCTCTCTCCATGCATATCATTTCATGTTACTTTCTTTCAATTAAGGTTAAATAAGGAAATTTTTAATCTATCAAAAATATAATTTATCAATTTTAAGATGTCATTATTTTTATTAGTTGATAATTATTATTAAAGCTCTTATAATAAAACTAGTAGCCCTGTGCATGAATCCGAGCGCCAGTAGCTCACAGCTGCCTTCCTGTAGCTCTCTGCCCGCTCCCCCACCCTCCTGTAGCTCCTCCCCGCCCCCACATTGGCTTGCTGCCCTGCCCCCTCCTGTAGCTCTCCACCACCTGCTTGTAGCTCGCTGCCCCACCCTCCTGCTGATCTGTGATCGATTGAGTTGTTACTCGTCGGTCATTACCTAACGACAATTTGCATATTACATCTTTATTATATAGGATAATTTATACACAAAGAAACATGTAAATAGCAGATAGATGAGTTGATTTTTCAAATAAAGAGAAAAAATTTAAATCATTAAAGACCTGAGAGCCTATATCATTCATAACATGTTACCTAATCTCAAAGTCTACATAACCACATTGAAAAATATGAAAAATTTGCAGTGCAATAAAACTATTGTCTTGTATTGTAAAATACTATCCTTTTTATATTTATTATGTGAGTTCTCAATAATAATGTTATTTGAATGACATTTTATACAATTTATTTAATATTTTAAACTCAGAATTATAACCTTGATCAAATTATCTTTAGAATATTTCTAAAATAAAATTTTAATTTAACCTGAAACATTCTAAATTGATTATTTAGAATTCAGAATTAATAGAATATTGAAGAAGAAAATATGAGTAAATATGGCTACAATCTTTAAAAAGGAAGTACAAGGAGAAAAAAAAATATCCCAAAGAGATTTTTTTAAAAATTGCCGTACACTATCCACTGCCCAAACTTTTCACTAAAAAAATATAGTTACTAACTACCAACCTATCAAATAGCATTCTTTGCTTGCTAATACTTCCTAAACTTCATCTCCACTATTCTCATTATTCTCTTTCCCTTAGAAACTTGCAACTTGTAAAATCTAGATTTCACCAGTTATTACAACAATAATACAACAATATTTACAACAGTCATGACAGCAATATGCAACTAGTATATTACAAAAATATAATTATTGTATAGTGTATTTCTATTGATACAAAAGACATTTATAGGGTGGGTGATAATAATCATGAAATTGAGATGAGGAATCCTGTTTAAACTTGTCTATGAAAAACTTTCTAGGAAATAATCTCCTAAAATGATTAAGGAAAGCAGAAATATTTGCTGGGTCTCATTTTAATTTGCAATATGTTCACAAGTGGCATCAATGGCTTTTTCTAGTATGTTTGCATAACAACAGTAAAAAAAGCATCGCAATAAAAAAAAAGAATGTTATGAGGGAACATTTTCTCAATAATTTTAAACTCTTTACTTTCTGGAAAGTAATCTAAGTAACTATATTTCCCCCTTTACGACCCATTATTTTAGATTCCTTTTCAGCTTGTCTTCCTGACTTTTTTCCATGTCAGTGTTCTGATTGGATGGGTCAGTACTCTGTCAATCATTTTTATTTTAAAATTTTTATGAAATTTTAACTCGACTTCTTTAGTGGGATCCTTGTCAATTCAAATTGTCGATCCTTTGTCATTCAACAGTTTCCATCAGATATTGAGCTTAATACTATTCTGCAACATTTCAAAACATGAGTGCCAAAGAAAATACTACAGGAATCCAGCTAAGGATGTGGAGTTTAGATCAATTCCTCATAAAAACAAAAGCTCGAGTCTCTATTTCATATATGATGAGTTTTGCACTTGCAAAAACCTAAAAATTAAGTAGTTATAGCTATTGTATATTGTATTTTTATTGATGCGGAAGATTTTTGTAGAGGGATATTAATCATCAAATTGAGATGAAGAATTCTGCTTAAACTTTTCTATGAAAAATTATATTGAAAATAATTTTCTAAGGTGAAGAAAAAGCAGAAATATTTGCAGGGTCTGACTTACATTATGTCCATGACTGGCAGTAATGAAATTTCCTGGTATGTTTCACATAATTACAGAAACAAAAATATAGCATTAAACAAAGGATGTTAGGACAAAAACTGCTTACTAATGTTTACTATTTTATTCATCTCATCTAGTACATATTTAAGCCATCTTTAATTTTTATGATAATTTCTTTGTTCTTATGCTATTGATTTTCAACCAGTGTGCACAGCAGGCACACTGGTGTGCTGCAATAATTTTATTTTAATTTTTTATTAGTTAAGGTATTACAAATGTGTCCTCATCCCC
>NW_005355037.1:1321510-1325023 GCF_000412655.1 Myotis brandtii | reverse complement strand
TCCTTCTTTTTTACTGCAGCATAGTATTCCATTGTGTAGATGTACCACAGTTTTCTAATCCACTCATCTGCTGATGGGCACTTAGGCTGTTTCCAAATCTTAGCTATGGTGAATTGTGCTGCTATGAACATAGGGGTGCATATATCCTTTCTGATTGGTGTTTCTGGTTTCTTGGGATATATTCCTAGTAGTGGGATCACTGGGTCAAATGGGAGTTCCATTTTTAGTTTTTTGAGGTAGCTCCATACTGTTCTCCACAGTGGCTGCACCAGTCTGCATTCCCACCAGCAGTGCAGAAGGGTTCCTTTTTCTCCACATCCTCTCCAACACGTGATGTTTGTTGATTTGTTGATGATAGCCATTCTGACAGGTGTGAGATGATAACGCATTGTTGTTTTGATTTGCATTTCTCGTATAATTAGTGACTTTGAGCATGTTTTCATATGTCTTTCGGCCTTCTGTATGTCCTCTTTCGAAAAGTGTCTATCTAGGTCCGTTGCCCATTTTTTTATTGGATTGTTTATCTTCCTTTTGTTAAGTTTCATGAGCTCCCTGTAAATGTTGGAAATTAAACCCTTATCAGTGGTATCATTGGCAAATATGTTCTCCCATGTAGTGGGTCTTCTTGTTGTTTTGTTGATGGTTTCCTTTATTTAGGGGCACTAACCTCATTTTCCTTAGATTGCCAAATAAAATAAATGACAACAGCCAAAACAATAGTTGTCCAGTGTGAATGCATAAAAATTATACCTTTTTTTTTGTCAATTGGCAAAAAATTATTTTTTTCTTTTATTTTTTTGGTGTGCCTCAGAATGTTAGTAATTAGTTTATGTGTGCCATGAGATGGAAAAGGTTCAAAATCTCTCACTCATACAATTATTTTTAAATATCTTCAACTTAATTTAATTATAATGGAACTTAATGTAAATTTCTTATTGGATTGAATAAGAAAGAAGTTTTGTTTCTTCTTTGAATATCAGCACTTTTATTTTTATTTTTTTTAAATATATTTTATTGATTTTTTACAGAGAGGAAGGGAGAGGGATAGAGAGCTAGAAACATCGATGAGAGAGAAACATCGATCAGCTGCCTCCTGCACACCCCCTACTGGGGATGTGCCCGCAACCAAGGTACATGCCCTTGACTGGAATCGAACCTGGGACTCTTCAGTCCGCAGGCCGACGCTCTATCCACTGAGCCAAACCGGTCAGGGCATAATATCAGCACTTTTAGATAGAAAAAAAGTCTTCACAGAAAAATAATATTAAAAATATTCAGAATATTCAAAGAAAATTAAATCTAGCAAGCAAGGTATTTCAATATGTGATATTGGTATAAGAATGTGAAATAATTCAATAAGGATGTGAATATAATAGAATAATTTTAGTAAGGAATATTCAGTAGAAATATGTCTATCTTATTTTTTAAAATATGTTTTACTGATTTTTAGAGAGAGAGGAAGGGTGAGGGATATAGACAGAAACTGCTACCTCCTGCACACCCCATACTGAAGATCAAGCCCACAACCTGGGCATGCACCCTGACCAAGAATCAACTGGTGACCTCTTGGTACATAGGTCGACGTTCAATCACTGAGCCAAACTGGCTGGGCCATTGTAACTTTTCAATAGTGCCCATATAGTGTCCAATTCTCTCCAAACTAATTTGATCACAAAATGTTTTATTCATAAAGTATCTGTCAGGACTAGGGCTGTCAATTATTTTTTGGATCAGGAAACAGTTAATCATCTTCCCTTTTGCCAATTAAAATAGTCACCACATCACTCGACACTACTATTTAATGTCACATTAGCTAAACCCCATCATACCTAGGAAGTGCAACAATGAAAATACTCTTGACCAACGGATGTCTAAGTGAACATCTATTTGAGGACATTTTGTATAATATTTAAACTATTTCACTCAGGAAAAGGACAAAGACTCTCTCCTTGACCAAATCTGACTCAGGTGACCTCTTGGTTCCTGAGTTGGTGCTCAACCATTGAGCAACACCGGTCAGGCTCATATATCTATCTTAATGGGACCATTTACATACCTTTTTTTATCTGATTCTAAAAAATTAACCTGAGCTATTTTTATTCATTTTTTTAGGCAGTTCTATTATATCCACTTGTAGTTGGATAAACAGAGATATAGAGAGCTTAAGTAACATTTCTGAGGTCATGTAGCTGGTAAAGTGTGGGGCCGGTTCCCAGGTTGCCTCTAGTGACTGCACTGCGTTGCTTCTTTGTATGCTGCCAGACAAGTATTTTCTAAATTCTGAAGAGCTGTTCAAAGTTCCCTATTAAGTATGTTCATGTGGCCAAATGCTTGCTTTAACATGTTTACATATATCATTTCAATAACACCTTATCACTTGAAATTATATTAGAATATTAATGCCCTTTAGATAAAGGTAAAATGATAACTCAGTTACAGAAAATATAAATAGTGGAAAAGTCATAAAGAAGGAACACTATAAACAAATATTTTGGAATTAGAAAACTTAGTATTATGTAATGTACGATAATCAAAGAAAGATGGAAGGAAATTATCCTTTATTTATTTTTTTAAAATTCTCCTTTATTAATTATTTCTTTCCTGAAAAAATATATAGAAAATGTTAGCACATAAACAAAGTGACAGAGTAGCAATACTGATAAAATAAAAGGCAGAAGTGAGAGAGAATTAAAGAAGATAGCATTAGGGAAACCAGGAGAGAGAAAAGCAAAGAGCATATATACTTATATGCAGAGCCCATTGACAGAGAGAATAGGGTAGTGAAGACCTCTGCGGGCTGAGTCGGGGCTGGGAGGAGGGGTGTAAAGTAGGCAATGGGAAATAGATAGCTGTAATATTGACAACAATAAAACAAACAAAAAATTGGGTAAAATCAATTTTATTTTATTTTAGTTATTTCATGACTGCCATGGCCAGTGTGGCCCAGTCGTTTGAGTGTGGGCCTGCACACCAAAGCATTGAGGGTTCGATTCCTGGTCAAGGGCATGTACCTGGGTTGCAGGTTTGATCCCTAGCCCCAGTGAGTCTCTTTCACAGCGATGAGGAATGCCTCTCTCTCTCTCTCCCTCCCTTCCACTCTCTCAAAAAATTAATGGAATAAATATCCTTGGGTGAGGATTAACAAAAACAACAACAAAAAAGAGTCATGACTGATTTCTAAATAATACTACCTTACACAGAGTGGAAAATTTACCAAAAAAATCTAAAAACAAATAGCACGACAGCATCTCTTATTCTAGCAATATTAATTTTCATTGTCAATGTACAATTTTTCCAATTTTTCACTTTACATGTAAGCCTTATCTTTACCTTTCAGAGGACACTTTCAACAGTATGTGGATATAGGCTTCTTCATTTTTCTTGAGTACCATCAGAGGTAAAAACTTAAATATGTGTCTCTTTCCTAAGAAATTTGGATATTTATTTTTAATGTAAATCCTATTTTTTATCATATTAGTTTTGATTCTGGTTTTTTGAACTTATTATCAAAGG
>NW_005355037.1:1317062-1321497 GCF_000412655.1 Myotis brandtii | reverse complement strand
TATATATGTAAATGTATGTATATATGTGCATATTTATGTATGAGAGAGAGACAGAGAATCTCCTCTTTCTGTTCCTCTTGAGAATCCTGTGACCATGGGTTTCTGTTTTCCTGATACATTTGATGTATTGGAGTATATTTTCCTGTAAGTTTTTTTTTTGTAATTGCTGAATGGATTTTTTAAAATATGATAAAATCTTTTAAGATACATATTTTTAAGTTCTAATGCTAAACCAAACATCTAAATTTACAATCATTTCATACACTTGGCATAGGTCTAATCTCAAGTTTAAACATAAGTAGATGAATATTTTCAACTTCCTTTAGGAGTTGTAATAATCCTCAGCAATACACAAAATCTTTTTAACATCAGAGATGTTGAAGTTTAGCAGTACCAATTGACATAGTACCTCTTTTACAATTTTAGAAATGTGAGAATGCTCTGTAGGCTCTTAAGTGTGTGAACAATGATGTGATCATGCTCCAATTACACATATGTAAAGTATCATTTCTGCCCTTGAAAGGAGAAAACAGATGATTAGCCTCCAACTATGCGATATTATAAGCATTACTTTTAAGCTAAATTAAGTGAAAAGAGGATATATTAAATATGTAAAAATATTTAAATTGAATACCTTTTTTAGATCAGAAAAATACATTGCATGTATATAACACAAAACAAATGGATTAAGTCACTATTAAAGTCTTTTTGACTTTAGGTCTCATACAACAATTCAGAAAAGTCCTCATCCTGACTTTTTAAATGATTATTTAGAAATATTTTTCAATACTTTTTCTAAAAGAGTTTTTAGAAAATAGAGTATCTCTACATCCTCTTCATAGCAGCCATCTGTGTAGTAATTACAAGGTGAGCACACATAGATTTACAGTTGTGAGTTCGCAAAGCATGGTGTTGATTCTTGTGTTATTAATTATTTTATTGTTTTCCACATGAGTAACTGTAAGCCTACTTTTTTTCCCTGTATGTTGTTTTGTAGGGTAACATAATATTAGATTTAGCAATTTTGACTGGTTCTCTTGCTATTCATTGTGCTATTTGAGTTTTACAGACAGTTGCAAAACACTGTCTAAAATCTTTGTAAAAGGTCACTCAAGTGGTTAAACTTAGTAATACTACAGACTTTACTCAAAGTGACTATATGTAATGGGAGTAAAATTTGTTACCAATTTTTCACCTAATTTTGCTATGTAGTTATAGAAACAATGCCTTTACTCAAACACAACAGCTTCATTTTAGCATTTAAAAAAAATTAAGTAATAGTGTAATAATAAAAATAAAGTAAAAAAAATAAATATAAAACATAAAAGGGAAAAATTCAAGTTCCCTACCATGCTGTAGTGCCAGACCATTCTTTAATAAATATGTTTTTGAATAGTATACGAAATTTGACAAAAGTACCATTTTTCAATCAGCTAAAAACCAGAGATGCAAAAGAAAGAATGAATAATAGTCTTGTACTTGGGTAAATAAATATGCATACAATTATAAATTTATGCCAAAGCTTATATTTTTCCATTTTATATGTTTAATTTACATTTTTTTCTGAAAAAAATGTTTTTATGGATGGATGACATGTATAAACTTGATTATAAATATATGAGGTGTTTTCCTTTTTCTATACTTAATCAGGAAAGAAGCCAGGACTATTAGTCAATAGTGATGTGTTCATGCTCTCATACTTTTATAATGTTCACATATCATGTAACCTTTGTGGCAAGCAAGTTAAGTATCATATTATAGCAAGAACTTCAATTGATGGCCATAACTCACATGGCAGTCCATTAGTCTCAGATAAAGCTTACAATAGCAGACATGATTATTAAAACAGTTCAGGAATATATGATGAGGGCATTATTCAGTCATGTAGTATACGTAATCATAAAAGATATGCCACAATTTATTACAGTTAGATCAGCCAGTGAATCCTGAAGCACCAGCAAAATCATTTCCCTTCAGATGTAAACCTAACTAATCTTTTTAAGTAGAGTCTCATGAAGACAAGCGTCACTGAGATTAAAACAGACCAAGGAAAACAGAAAAGATGACATGGATATTCACTGCTGTTTATGTAAGCTATAATTTAGGGCCAGCAAAAAACCACAGAATTTTATTCTCTTTTCTCCTATGAAAAAGATGCCAAACATCTTAGAAGCTGGCTTTGATTCATTTGCAGGTGCAAAGAGTTGAATGCGAGTAGTCATGGTGATTGAATAAATAAAAAAGCAATGTGAAAAAAAGTATACCTGTGAGATTTAAAATTTTACAACAGCCAAAATATGCTATAATATTTTAAAGAGAAGTTTTAAATCTGAATTTAGGACACAAAATATTACATGCAAAATTATTTGATTTTACAAACTAATAGTTTATATTTTGGGGTAATATTCATGCAAAGGCTTTTATTTTTCTAAAGCCATGAGCTTTCTTATGAACTTTAATATTGCATTTTCTGAGAAGCACTTCAATCTATGAGCAACATTTATTTTCTAAGCAATGGCTAAGGAATGATGATAGATATTCAAATATTTTCTCCAGAGTGAGCTTATAGACAGTGATTAAAATAAAATGACTGATTTTATGGAAAATTATTTTTACAATTATTTCATTGAGCCAGGTTTATAGAAATCTGTTTATTACCAAATAAAAACACATCTAAATTTAAACAACTCTTTGAATTTTGTTTCACGTATAGTCAACCTAATTGCCAGAAAATATAATATCTACAATGTGGATTTTTCTAAATAGTTTACTTTAAAATGTGACTTTTTCTTGCTATCTGACTTTCTTCTAAACTTTTCTAACACCAGGGAATTTATCATGGGATACAAACTTATTTATTATTGTTTAAAATTAATAATTCAGTGTTAAATTTTCCAATCATTAGCAGTTTAGATAAGAGAATCCTACCATATACTAAGCAAATGTTTGCAAACCGAGAAGGCACTATATGCATGGATAACTTTATCATTCATTTAGCTTTACATTTACCTCTTTTAATCCAAAAATCTGTGGGGGAAAAAAAGCAAAACAGTTTTACTAGAAGAATAACAATAATAATACTAAATCGCATAATTTTTTATTCTTAGTTTTATCTATGTTTTTATGTAAGCTGAGGTTCTGGAATCCTTTCATTCAATATACCCTCTGTAGCAAGGCTTGTGATTGCAAAGGTCCTCATGCTGAAACCTCTGCAGAGAGATTTTGACCTGTCAGTATAAAATCTGCCCTTGCCTGTGGAGTAAAACCGCACTGATTCAGTAGACTTTCCAAGGCCAAGTATCTGTTGAGCACAAAATGTGAAGCTGCTTACTTATTTCTCAACTTTCACATTCAAAGACTGTCGCATAACTGGGAACCCCAAGATTATGTAGTCCATGCATATTGCAGTGTCATCTTAAAGCCTTGTGTTGTGGCCACTAGGAGTTAAATGAAATGAATTCCATTTCCCAAGTTTGCTCTTTACATTCTCTTGAAAGTTTTGACACAGTCCCCAAAACATTGGCACCTTCAGGGGGTCTACAACGTTTTTCATGTACCAAATTTTAAACCAATTGAGAATGACACTAAATTAATATATGTTCAGGAGGTACATTTTAAATTATGACATGGACATTTTAGCCAGGCTGGTGTGGCTCATTGGTTGAGCTTTGACCTATGAACCAGGAGATCATGGTTCCATTCACCATCAGGGCACATGACCATAAGGGGCATGCATGAGGCAGCCAATCAATGATTATCTCTCATCATTGATGTTTCTGTTTCTCTCTCCTTCCCTCTTCCTCTCTGAAATCAATAAAAACATTTTTTTAAAAGTGACATGGACATTTTAAAATAATGTTTCTTTTAGGTAATATAAATAAAACAATGGTAATGAATGCATAGCATGGAGTATAATAAAATGGAAATGGAATAAATATTAATATAATAAGAAAATACAAACAGTAGTAGAATTAAAATACAGATACTCATATTTAACAAATGTGGAGAAAAGCAAGTTAACAGTTTTTGTTAGGAAAAATGTGGTCAATTCAGTTGAAAATACATTAAGAGCCTTTCTCTATATTAGTTGCTGATTTATGCACTATATTCATTAACTGTTTATTGATTATCTACTATGGTCCAAGTACTATAATAGATGCATTGTAAAAAATTAAAACTGACACTTTTTGAAGGTGTTTATAAGTCTACTGTAAAAAGAGAATTATTAAGGGATTATTATAATAATAGAGGCCCAGTGCACAAAAATTTGTGCACTCGGGGGGCGGGGGGAGGGGGGTCCCCCAGCTCGGCCTGTGCCCTCTCGCAGTCTGGGACCCCTCGGGAGATAACGACCTGCTGGCTTAGGCCTGCTCCCGGGTGGCAGAGGGCAGGCCCAATCCCTAAGTGCAGCCCCTGGTCAGGCTCAGAGCAGGGC
>NW_005355037.1:1308550-1316244 GCF_000412655.1 Myotis brandtii | reverse complement strand
GAGTGACTAAAGCTTCCAACCGCTCCTGTTTTCTTTTCTTTTTTTTTTTTATTCTGGGCCAGCTTTAGCTCTCAGGCCTCGCTGCTGAAAACATCAATACAATGTTGCGGTCCGGCTGGCTTTCAGTCCGGCTGGTTTCTGGGGCTTTGTTTAGCTTCTTATTTGCAACATAGTACATAGTTGCTTAGAGTTGCAGCTGAGAGGCCGGCAAGTTAGGCATTGGAGTCCGCAGTCACTGACGCAAGCAAGCCTCCCTGCTCGCTTCAGTGCCTGGCTGCCGGCCGCCATCTTGGCTGACAGTTAATTTGCATATACTCACTGATTAGCCAATGAAAAGGGTAGCGGTCGTACGCTAATTACCATGTTTCTCTTTTATTAGTGTAGATAATAATAACTGCTACATTAGAGAGCTATTATGGAAACATACAATGACCTTTGCATACACTAAAAAATGAGAGATAGCCCTGGCCAGTTTAGCTCAGTGGATAGAGCATCGGTCTGCAGACTGAAAGGGTCCCTGGTTCAGTTCTGGTCCAGGGCAAGTACCTTGGTTGCAGGCTCGTCCCCAGCCTGAGCCCTGGTCTGGTTGAGTGCAGGAGACAACCAATTGATGTGTTTGTCTCATATGGATATTTCTCTCTCTTTCCCTCTCTCTTCCACTCCCTGGAAAAATATCCTCAGGAGAGGATTAAAAAAAAATGAGAAATGTCCTTGAGGGTGATATTTTGCTAAGATTCGTCTTAAAGGAAGAGTTCCCTCACGTGAGAGAAACAGCTAATTCCTATTCATTATTTATTCTCCACATAGTGTACATCAAGCATATTTTGTCATTTTGCTTTCTCATTTTCTCAACCCCATGTATTTTGTTATGAGAAAGTTGTGGCTTTATTAAATTTAGTTTGTTATGGTTTATTTTGTGTGTTTATGCATGCCCTAGTGGTGATGTTTTGTTGCTTAGAGTACTTAAATGTAATGTTTAAATTGAATCATTGTTCTCTGATTGGCAAGCATTAGTCTATTTAATATTAAAAATATTATTTTTTTAAAATATCTTTGAATAAACTAAAAATACTTTTATGCTCTTTATAGCCTCTAAAAATCTTAATTCAATACAAATTTGGACCTGCCCACCTGATAACCTCATCTTTATTAAATGATATATTTTAAAAATATTGTTGTAGTCAGACGATCTGGAGGACAGCTCTGTCTAATATTTAGCACAGGGGTAGGGGGAACTTCACTTAGGCCATAGAATTAAAGATTAGTGTTCTATATTTAGTCTCTTTTAACTGATTTTTTAAATATCCACTCACTTAAAATTTTATATTCCTTATAGATTATGTCAAGCTTTTCTATTTCATTTTCAAAGCTTTATATTTAATAGTAGTAATTATTATGAAATTATCATCACCCAAGGATATGTTTATTGATTTTAGAGAGAGAGGAAAGGAGAGACAGAGAGAGAGACATTGATGTGGGAGATAAATATTGATTGATTGCCTCCCCTACATGCACTTATCGGGAATCGTACCTGAAACCTAGGTATATGCCCTGACTGAAATCGAACCCACAACCTTTTGGTGCATGAAAGAATGCTCCAACAAAGTAAGTCAAGTTATCAATTTTTAATATCCAATTTTGATTATATTTTTTAACTTTCTAGTTTATCTAATTGGTTTAAGCTAAATTTTAACCTTTCCATTTTCATCATTATATCTTTTGGTCCAGCTTGCTAATCTATTTATTTGAGACACAGTGAAGAAGATGCAAGTTTTAGGAAGTAATCAGCGATATAGTTGTATCTTAATCAAAGATTAGTTCTTATATTCCTTAATGGTTGGTCATGAATTAGATTTTTAGTTCATATCATGTACCATATACACTTAAGAAAGCATTACATCATGAACTCAAAGATCTTTCCATTGAGGAATTCAGTAGATAATTAGTTGTTTCACAGTTAAAACGTTTTCTATATATGTCAAATATACTCTAGTGGCAGTCAGATAATTAGCCAAGATGTTACCTACTGGCAATTCAAATGATTTTTTTCCTATATGAGAAGATCCATGAAAAAATACATGATCTCTACCCTAGACAAAAAAAGAAAAACTTCTATAAATAATTGATTAAATAAATGAGTTCATAATAACATTTGTATAGAAGTTAAGATTTTTGGGGGTGGATAATAGAGAAAAATACAATATAATTTTGAAATATTAAATGATTTAATTTAAAATAACATTAATTAAACAATAGGAATCCCTGGCCTGTCTATTAAAATTTAGTGGAAGATATAACAGAGCATCTGTAACCAAATTATCAGAATTCTTGTCATACACTGAATCAAATCCACCTTCTTGTAGTTACTATTTCTTCATAATTTTCAGAAGGAATTTTTCTCACCTTTTGTTATTGATAATGAGAACTAAGTGGAAGTTGTTTAGATCTAATTTTATTCTCATGGCATTTCTAAGTTTTATTCTCAAGTGTTGCATAAACAAAAAGATTCCATTACCACTTACAATACAAATGTAAGTATCATTAACTAGCCCAGTTGTGTTGAAAACTTAGATTGTCATTAAAAAAGGAAACATCTGTTGTTTTACAATTATACATCTCTGTTAAGAGGAAATGTTTTATATCAGGGATGTGTTTGGTTGAAGACTTAAAAGATTAGAGAGAAATCATTGTAATTAGTACTTTACCCAACAGGTAATAATGCTGACTCAACTTAAGATAATAAAGACTGCTCTGTTTTATTTTTCTTTTCTTTTTTTGTTCTCCTTCTGGCAGTAATCACCAGCTTTGTTATAAGCACCTAGTCTGGATTTATATTTTTGCAGACTTTTTTTTTCTCTCCAGGGTTATGGAAAAAAAAAGAGAAGTACTTAGAAGATCCAAAAGAGAACAATTTTAAAACTATAAGGAAGGTAAGTGATGACAGAAGACAGTATTGGCTAAGGAGAAAATAGAAAAGTTGTTGGATTAACTGGCCTGAGGAAATAGAGGAGAAGTAGAAAGTAATGAAACCCAGTGTAATAAGCATAAAAGAAGTAGAAGTTTTATAAAAAGAAAAGCCATTTTCAAGATACTGCCTTAGGGTTGTGGGTAGATAAGAAATGGGCTATAAGAAATAGATATTCTCAGAAGAGAACCTGCTGGCATTTAAGAGCAAAAGGTAGAGAGTTTATCAATCATGGAATGCTTGGAGTTTCAGAGGACACAGTGGGAAAATCTGAAAGAGAGAAAAAGGCATCAATTTAAGTCATTAGAGAGAAAGTGTAAAGCATTATGTGTCTATAGATAATCAATACATATGTAGATAATGTTATCATTTTAGGCATAAAATAAGAGGAATTGAATAACCCTCATGGTGGACATTATTGACTGATGAGTGTTTATATATTATATCATACTGGTCTCCAGTGTCACTGAATGCTGAGAACTAAGTAAATGTCCTCCCAATAGGTCTAGTGACTATGATGTGGTCAGGGTAAATTATCACACCCGGTGTGCGAGAACAAATAGTATGGTTTATCTGGCACTGTTCTTTTCCCATAAAGCCCTTGAGATAGGCACAATGATGGGCAGAGAAGCCTGGGTTGGCACCTCAGGATTTTCAGCTTGTGCCAATTATGTCACCATTTGTGTCTGCTTTACTATGCTTTGCACTGCTTGAGTTCTTTGCACTCTTGTAATTTCCAAGAACCGACTTTATTCTTCCAAAATGTATTAGGATGGTGATTTGTACTTAAAGTATTCCTGCCAGGTATAGTCTCTACTTTTAAGAAATTTGAATTTGGGAAAAAACACACTTTTATTTATATGATCCTTTACTTGCCATATTATAAGGAGGAAATGAGAAAACAAAGTGAGTAGGGGCAAAGATGACCCCTGTTGCTTGGTTAAGCAACCAAACTTGTGTAACAAAAACATATTTACCTAATTTAGTTTAAGTAATTATATTGATATAGGATACATATAGATCGTTTATATATCTGGACTAAATTTGATGGTATTATGATCTCTGGGTCCTCGAAGTGCCCATTGATTTACAGAATTACTTCTGAAGATATTAACAGCAGAACTAGAGAAGACACTGTAAAATCTTCTATGTTTAAATGAAAAGAGATTATTTCACTATTTGTTGATATCCTAAGGATACTTATATAAGGAGAATGTCTAAAAAATGTCTCTTCTAATCATAACCTAAAATGAAGGTTACCAAAGAAAAATTCTGGAAAACTTTATAAATGACACCTAGTTGTTTGATTACTGCATTGATGACCTATCATTGACTATTGCCAGTCCCAAAGTGATTCTTTCAGAATATCTGGGAATTTAATTTCAATACTGACACAATTTTTTCCTAAACCTGCTGTGAAGTGATGAGATCCTTAACATAAAATGTAAATGTATATATCTTCTACTTTGTCAGTAAGATTTAGTTGCTCACCAAGGATTAAATGATTGTCTTTTTTTTTGTCTTTTTTTTTTTAATAGACTATATGAGACTCAACCCTGTTTGTATCTCATATGTTTAGGCTAAACTAAGGGTTACCCATATCTCAAATTAGTGCTTTAAAAGGATCCTTTAATACTCTCTAGGTCCATTAAGAGAGCATTAAGAGATCCTTTTGAAGTGGGATGGGGGGTGGTCAATATGAAAAATAAACAAAGGGGACATTTGTAATACTTTCAACAATAAAGATAAATTTAAAAAACAAACAAACAAGGATCTTTTTAAGAAGCCATAAAAAAAGATAAGATAAAAGAGAAAACACACATAATACCATTTTTTTTTCTGGCTTTCTCATTTCATTCACCTCTCCATTGTAAACCTAAAATTTGCTTTATTGGCCCTATAATTCCTGTGCTTAGAATCATTCCCCTACCACCAATTACAATATCATTACCTTTAGGGTAGTACTTTTGAAAGAGAATCATGGCCCATTAGTAGGGTTGTTGAATCAATTTAAGGGTCATAAATGAATAAAACAGAATTAAAAATATGAGTGCATCAACCACATTAAGGATAAGTATTATTTCATAAACTTTAAGTTATTATTATGAGTGTCTATGTGTATATGCACATATGTGTGCCTCTGTATTTATACTTCTTTGTAATGTAAGCTGTTTTTATAACAGTGGTTCATGTTAAAAACATTTAAATATAATGTCCAAGATAACAGATACTCATTTGTGCAAAACCTGATGTTTACAAAACCATGACCATGTTTTGGGTACTACCACTCACCTCTACTGGAAAGAATTTACTACACTACTAGAGGCCCGGTGCATGAAATTCATGCACAGGTGGGGTCCCTCCACCTGGCCGGTGATCAGGGCCAATCAGGGCCATCTCGCCCAGTCTTGATCAGGGCCAATTGGGGCCAGTGGCTGGGGAGGAACCATAGGAGGGACCGTGGGAGGGCTCCAGGGGATTTCCAGCCCCATCTCACCCAATCCCGATCAGCCAGACCCCAGCAGCAAACTAACCTACCGGTCAGAGCATTTGCCCCCCAGTGGTCAGTGCACATCATAGCGACTGGTCGGCTGACCACTCAGTTAGACACTTAGCATATTATACTTTTATATAGAGAGTTGTAACTCACAGTGTGGAATGCTCAGCATGCACTTTCTCTCCAGCCACTGGTCTTGGAGACCTCATGTCCTTCCAAGGCTCTGCTCACCCTCTTCAGTTGCCACATGAAGTAAATTGCATTGTGTGCGTGGAAACACTTTGCAGGCTCCACGGGTGTGTCTTTACTTCGCTGCAGTTCCAATTACCCCAACATAAGGAGAGACACCCTCATTATCAGGTAACACCATTGTGGTAAGACCCCTGCTCAACCTACTGTAGTGGTTTTAAATAAGCCATGGTTTGCCCTAGATGGTTTGGCTCAGTGGATGGAGCCACAGCCTGCAGACTGAAGGGTCCCAGGTTCGATTCTGTTCAAGGGCACATTCCTGGGTTGTGGGCTCAATTCCCAGTAGGGGGCATGCAGGAGGCAGCAGATCAATTCTCTCTCATCATTGATTTCTCTATCACTCTCTCCCTCTGCCTTCCTCTCTGAAATCAATAAAAATATATTAACAAAAATAAAAATAAAAGGCCATGAATCAAACGTCGCTGCTCTCCATCCATCCAGTCCTCCTCCCTCACCCTCTTTTGTCTTTGCTCCCTCACACACACACTCTGCTGGGGTCTGTAAAATGGGGTCAGGATTTCTACTTCAACCAAGGGCAATGCTTCTGCACAGCCCTCCTTCCCTGCCTATTTCTGTCCAGAGTCTTGTGAGGTCTCTTCCTCCCTCCCCTCCATCTAACTTTGTGGGCCCTGCTCTGCCCTCTCCTCCTGCGACCTCCTGTTTGCAGCCTCCCCCTTTCTCCTCTGGGGGCGGAGCTCCCCAAAGGCTGTGTTGGGCTGGTGAGGCAGTGGGGGTGAGGCAGTGCAGGAGGGGACTTGGAGGAGAGCTGTGGTGATGGGTCATGGGGAGGAGGAAGGAGGGACATGGACCCTGTCCTGTGGGAGAGGCACCAGGCTCTTCGGCTGCCCCCACCAAGCAGCTTTTCTAGGCCCCTGCGCAGCTGTCACCCTCTGCCCCTTGCTGCCTCCTGCTTCCTTTCAAATTTTGGACTCAGTTTCTCTGACTCAACCCTGTCCCCCTCTCTGCTGTGTCCCTGGGAGCCCAAGGCCACCCCTTGGCCTCGGGAAGGCACGCCTGGCCCATTCCCCATAATGATGCTACCCACTCTCCTGGAGTAGTTAGTGAAACTTAACAAATAAAAATAAGCACCTCTGAAGATTATAAATTGTTCACTGAGAATGCCACAGGCTGCGGAGGGCTGAGCAGTCCATGGCTCTCAGATCACCCATAACAGCCTCCCATGCCACCCATGCTCACCTATGCCCTCCTGGCTCCTGCCTCCACTGGGGGCTCAGGCCAGACCCTGGGAGCTTCCTGATGGCTCTCACCTCAATCCTCACTTCCCAGTCCAGCCCACCAGAGCCCCCAGCAAGCTAACCTATCAGTTGGAGCGCCTGCCTCCTGGTGGTCAGTGCACATCATAGCGACTAATAGAGTGGTCAAACTCCCAGTGGAACTCCTGGTCAAGGGACAATTTGCATATTAGGCTTTTATAATATAGGATTTTCTACCATGTTATAGCATACAATTCCATGTTAACTTTATTTATTTATTTATTTACATCCTATATTTCTCTGATGAGCTATATTACTTTTATAGAACAGAATCATTTGTTAATCCATCTTCACAACCACTAATTTGAATTGTCTGGCATATAATAGATACTTAGTCTACTTGAATAATTCTATAAACCAGTATATAATTGATTGAAGCATGTTCAATTGTAAATAATTTAATACTTCTTTAAGTAGATGAAATTCATAGCTTAAAGCCAAATAAAATGTCATAGTTATAACCTAAGCTTTATTTACCTTTGGACATAGAAGACACATTTGCTGGTACAACCGTACCAAGTGACATTCCTAAATAATTAGATGTTTTCACTTGATTAAAGCAGGCTAGTATGGCTCAGTGGTTGAGCATTGACCTATGAACCTGGACGTCAAGGTTCAACTCTCAGTCAAGGCACATGCTTGATCCCCAGTGTGGGGTCTGCAGGAGGCAGCTGATCAATGATTCTCTCTCATCATTGATGTTTATATT
>NW_005355037.1:1301210-1307942 GCF_000412655.1 Myotis brandtii | reverse complement strand
AGGTCAATCGAAGGACTTGTATGCATGCATATAAGCATAAGCAATGGACACAAGATACTGGAAGGGGGGCAGTGAGGGCTTGTGCCAGGGGGTAGGGTGGTAGGGGAGGCTTGGGGGAGGTCAATGGCAAAAAAAAGGAGGAAAATGTACTACTATTTATAATACTTTGAACAATAAAAAAAGAAAGCATAAAAAATAGGTGAAACAATATTAATAGTAATCACCTGAAATCTTGCCACCCCCAATGAAACTATACAATGAAGAAAGTACTGATTTGAAATGCAGATGTAACGTTTCACAGTATCTACAAAAAGATTTAGATGCACTGAAGAAGCCTTTATAATATCGTGGTTGATATTTGCTCATGTTAAGAACCTGCTAACACAGAAGTCAGATGCTAACACTAGTAGAGCTGGTTGCCTAGGTACCAGCACACTTATTCAGCTCTAAGGCCAACCAGCAATTCGTTTTGTGAACAGAGAAATAATGACTTTTCTTTTGACATTCCTAAAACAACTTTTATTTGAGCGGTTTCATGGATGCTTTCTTTATTTCTTACCACTAAAAGATAATTATAATACATTTATAAAATAAATATAAAGATAAGATGAAGTCTTATTGGAAATTAGTGCAGTAGGTTGAATCAATTCACTGTTATTGCTGCGCCCATCTCTTTCTAGCACACCCAAATCCACATAGGAACATTGCCTCTAATAATTACTCATGGAATCATTATATTTTATAATAGAAAATAGGACAATCTAAAATAATAGAAAATAGGGCAATCTAAAATAATAATATTATTTTGTTGTGAACAAATATCGTTTAAAATATACACAAAACCAATAAATATTTTTTCTCTCTAGTACACTATTCATATGAAAGACTATTTTTCAAAGAATGCCAAGTGAGTGCATGCCTATTGTTTTATAATGTCTTATATATAATGTACACACTTATACTTTAAAAATATTGAGAAAAAGTAATTGCCTTTTAAAAATAATTATTTAACTAAATTTTGCAAAATAAATACATCAAGTTTATTATTTCATTGCCTATAAATGATCTGTATTGTTCATACATATAATTGTAAAACTGGTTATATTTTTATTACTAACATTTTATTAATGGTAAAAAGCAAACATCCACTAAAACAATTTCAGAGCTATAACAAAGAAGTCATAATCAGGAAAAAATACTTTTATTATTTAATCTGGTTAGAAAATATCTTCACACAATTAAAATTTATACTCATAATATTGTCTAGATAATTGAAAATAACTCTATACCAAGAGAAGATAGTACTTGAATGTGAAGTAAAATGGTTCTTTTTAGAGCCAACTTGTTCTATCTTTCTATTTCTAAAACTAAAATGCCCTTCTAGCCCAGTCCTGCCCCATCAGCCACCTTCTAATTAATTTCCTTTCAATGTGCACTAATCCGTGCCCCAGGGCACTAATATACTTTGGAATAAAGTAAATAAAAGATATAGAGAACCTATATATGGAAAACTACAAACCATTATTAAAAGAAATTGTAAAAGACATGCTGGAATGGAAAGTTATTCTATGTTCCTGGATTGGAAGAATCAACAGAGTTAAAATGGCCATATTATCCAAAGCTATATGCAGATTTAATTCAATCCCCATCAAAATCCCATGAGATTTTTTTTTCCTTTTTTAAAATATTTTTTATTAATTTCAGAGAGGAAAGGAGAGGTAGAAAAAGACAGAAACATCAATGATGAGAGAGAACCATTGATTGGCTGCCTCCTGCACGTCTCCCACTGGGGATCAAGCCTGCAACCTGGGCATGTGCCCTTGACTGGAATTGAATCCAGGACCCTTCAGTCTCCAGGGTGACGCTCTATCCACTGAGCCAAACCAGCTAGGGTTGACATTTTTTTAAAAATTAGAACAAATATCATCAGATTTGTATGGAAACACAAAAGACCCCGAATAGCCAAAGTAATGCTGACAAAAAAAGAAAGAAAGAAAGAAAGAAAGAAAGAAAGAAAGAAAGAAAGAAAGAAAGAAAGAAAGAAAGAAAGAAAGAAGCCAGAGGTATTACACTCCCTGGATTCAAATTATACTACAAAATGACAATAATTAAAACAATATTCTACTGGCAGGAAAAAAAATAGACACACATAGACAATTGGAACAGAATCAAGTGCCCATAAATAAACCTATGGGGGGGAAAAAATTTTCGTCAAAGCAGCCAATATCATACAATAAAGAAAAGAAAGCTTTTTCAATAAATGATTCTGGAAAATTGGAAAGCCTCATACAAAAGAATGAGACTGCTGTTTTTTCTCATATATAACACAAAGGATAAAATTTAGTTACTCACAAAAACAAATGGTTGTAATTCTACAGAGATGAGATTAGTAAGGGCTCTTAAATAGGAGTCATCATACATACATTTTAAACAAGGCTTTGCCATATTCAACTCCGATATTGTACATTAATTATAACATACCTGTGTCCCAGCCTTATTGTCTGTATTTACACTAATAAATATGCTTTGTTTTATATAACCCACTAGAGGCCCAGTGCATGAATTCGTGCACCAGTGGGGTCCTTCAGCCTGGCCTGCAGGATCGGGCCAAAACCGGCTCTCTGACATCCCCTAAGGAGTCCTGGATTGCAAAAGGGCACAGATCAGGCTGAGGGACCCCACCGGTGCACAATCAGGACCAGGGAGGGACATGGGAGGTTGACCAGCCAGGGAGGGACGACGGGAGGGCTCCAGGGCATGTACAGCCCATGAAGCTCAGTCCCTATCAACCAGACCCCAGCAGCAAACTAACCTACTGGTTGGAGCATCTGCCCCCTGGTGGTCAGTGCACGTCATAGCGAGCAATTGAGTGGCCTTAGCATATCATTAGCATATTATGCTTTGATTGGTTGAATGGACAACTGGATGACTGGACACTGAGCATATTAGGCTTTTATTATTTAGGATTATGTTATTGTAAGGATTAAGTGAAGTGATATAGTATATATTCAAACTGCCTTGTGATGTATAACATTACAAAATCATTGAGAAAAAGATTTTATAATTTATTCAAGGTACAGATATTAATGAGAAGATTAGAGGTTTAATTTCTTCCCTCTCTATTTATGGCCTCATAAATCATTTCTTCATAGAGTATTTTACAGTTTTTCTTTTAATCATAAGTGGATGATGAGCATATCAAATAGGTATTTTTTCATTGATTAACTCTATCATATAGTTGTTTTCCTATTAATATCCTGAATTTCATTAACTTTTCTAATTAAAGTAACCTTTTATTACTGAGTCTATGTGATAAAGTTAAAAGAACCATGATGGGTTACCTTAATACTTTTCTGAATTTAGATTGTTGATATTTTTTTTAGAAAGTTGACCTGTGTAATTATAAACATAATAAGATTGCAGTTTATTTTTCTTTAATTATTATTACCAAATAAGATGAATTTAAGTTCTTCCCTCTCTACTTATGACCTCATAGATCATGTCTTTTTCTTTTTGAAAATATATATTTTATTGATTTTAGAGAGGAAGGGAGAGGGAGAGACAGAAACATCAGTGATAAGAGAAAATCATTGATTGGCTGCCTCCTGCATGCTCCCCATGGGGATCGAGCCCATAGCCTGGGCATGTGCCTCGATTGGGAAATGAACCATGGCCTCCTGGTTCATAAGTCGATGCTCAACTGAGCCATGCTAGCCGGGCTATTTGTTTACTTTTTTGCCTATTTTACACTGTCTTACTCACTGTAGTTTTTTAGTAATTTTGGAAATAGTGTCCCTTTTCTAACTTTATACCTCTCCTTCAATATTGTGTTGATTATTCCGAATCTTTTGCTTCTCTTTATAAACTTTAGAATGTTTGTTAATATCTAAAAATTAATTTTCTAGCTTTTGTTTGTTCATACATTGCATCTACAGACTGTCGGGAAGAACCAAACTGATATTTTGACAATATTAAGTCTTATCCATGAACATGGATTATCTCTCCATTTATTTAATGCTATGTTGATTTCCTTGAACAGAGTTTTGGAGTTTTCCTCATATAGATCTTATACAAAAAGAGTGTACAAAAAATAGATTTGCAATTATTTGCATATGAAATAATACAATAATAAATAATTATAGAAGA
Organism: Myotis brandtii; assembly: GCF_000412655.1. NCBI lineage: Eukaryota > Metazoa > Chordata > Mammalia > Chiroptera > Vespertilionidae > Myotis > Myotis brandtii. The sequence goes on along the minus strand of NW_005355037.1, from coordinate 1,303,796 downwards.
ATAAACTCTGTTTTACATACAACTGTAAACCTATTTTTTTCATACTCTATATTTTGTTATATTTATACCTAAGTATTTCTTTGGAAGGTGCTAATAGAAAAAGTACTGTGTTTTCTATTTTTAATTCCATTTGTCCATTCTTGTATATAGAAAAGTGTTTGGCTTTTGCATATTAACCTGGTATCCTACAACCTTGCAATAACTGCTTATTAGTTCCATGAGATTTTTTTATGATTTTAAAAAAAATTAAGTTAAAAAACTGTGGTACATCTACACGATGTAATACTATGCTGCTATGAAAAAGAAGGAACTTTTACCATTTGCAACAGCATGAATGGACCTGGAGAGTATTATGCTAAGTGAAATAAGCCAGTCAGAGAAAGATAAATATCACATGGTCTCACTCATTTGTGGACTATAATGAACAACATAAACTGATGAACAAAAATAGATCCAGAGACAGAGATACACCGAACAGACCATCAAACCTCAGAGGGAAGGTGGGAGGGGGGAAGGGAGAGGGGAGAAAGAGATCAACCAAAGGACTTGTATGCATACTAGCATAACCAATGGACATGGGCACTGGGGCGATGGGGGCTTGTCCTGAGGGGATGGAAGTGGCTTGAGAGGGGTGGATGGGGGAAAAAGGAGACATATGTAATGCTTTAAACAAGAAAAAAATGTTTAAATAAAAATAAAAAGAATAAATGTGAAAAAAATTCTACATGGACAGTCATGTCATCCACAAACAGTTTTATTTTCCTCAATATGTGCATATTTTATTTATTTTTCTTGTTTTATTTCAGTAGAACATACTGTACAGATAGCCAGTATTCTGTTGAAAAGGTATGGTGAAAGGGGACATTTTTGCCTCATTCCCGATCTTAACTAGAATGCTTCTAGTTTCTCATAATTAGGTATTATGTCAGCTGTAGGTTTTATGTAAATGTTCTTTGTCAAGTTAATGAAGTTCCCTGCTACTAGTAGTTTGCTGCAAATTTTATTCTCAATATTTATTTTATATTTTTATTTTTTATCATGAATGAGTGTTGGGTTTTCTCAAATACTTTTTCTGCATCTATTGACATAATCATTGATTTTAAAAAAATGTTTTTAGCCTGTTGATGTAATGGATTATATTGATTTTGTTTTTATGTTAAACCAGCCTTGCACATGTGGTAACCCTACTTGGTCCGGGTGTATATTTCCTTTTTTATATTATTTTTTCAATTCACAAACATTTTGTTGAAAAATTTTACATTTATATTCATGAGAGATATTGGTCTGTGGTTGTTGTTTTTTTAATAATATTTTTATCTGGATTTAGTATTAAGATAATGTTGACCTCATAGAATGAGTTAGAAAGTATTACTTATGTGTCTGTCTTCTGGAAGACATTGTAGAAAATTGGTATAGATTCTTTCTTAACATTTGATACAATTCACCAGTGAACCCATTTGAGTCTGCTACTTTCTATATGGAAATTTATAATTATTGATTCAATATATTTAATATATATGGGCCTATTCAGATTCTCTATATATTCTTCTGTGAGTGTGGCAGATAGTATCTTCAAAGAATTGGACCTTCTCATTTTTTTATCAAGTTTTTGTGTATAGACATACTCACAGAATTTCCTTATTATCCATTTAATATTATGGGATCTGTCATCTGTACTAATGTACTCTCTTTCATTTCTAATATTAGTCATTTGTATTTTTTAACATAGCCTGTCTAGAGGCTTATTGATTTTACTAATCATTTCAAAGAACCACCTTTTGGTTTCATTGATGTTCTCTGTTGGTGCCCTGTTTTCAAGTTGATAGATTCTGCCCTAATAATTTATTTTCTTCTACTTAATTTGGGTTTAGTTTGCTCTTTGTTTTCTCATTTCTAAGGTGGAAATTTAGATGATTGATTTTAACCTTTTATTTTTTTTCTAATATATGCATTTAATGCTCTAAATTTCCCTCTAAGCAGTATATTGTTTAATATCCAAGTATTTGGGATTTTTCCAGCTATCATATCCCTATTAATTTCTAGTGTAATTCCAATGTTGTATGAGAGCATATATTGTATGACTTTTTTTTTTAATTTGTTACGATGTTTTATGGCCCATAGTGTGGTCTGTCATGATAAATGTTCCATGTGAGCTTGAAACGAATGTGTTTTCTATTGTTGTTGGGTAATATAGTGTATAGATGTCAATTATATTCAGGTGTTGATGCTGCTGTTGAGTTCAGATATCAGTTGCCATGGATTTTCTGCCTGCTGGATCTGTCCATTTCTGACAGAGGGGTGTTGAAGTCTCTAATTATAATAGTGGATTCATCCATTGTGTGCAGTATACCAGTTTTTGCCTCATACACTTTAATGTTCTGGTATTAGGCACCTACACATTAAGATTTGTATATCTTCTCAGGCAGTTGACTCTATTTATCCTAATATAATTCTCTATTCCATTTTATCCTTGATAACTTTCCTTGCTTCAAAGTCTGCTCTGTCAAAAATTAGCAGATACTCCTGATTTGTTCTGATAGTGTTAGCATGGTATATCCTTCTCCCTCTATTTACTTAGTCTACATG
>NW_005355037.1:1294239-1301073 GCF_000412655.1 Myotis brandtii | reverse complement strand
TTTATTGTTGATAGTATTACAGATATATCCCATTCCCTTCCCCTTCCTCCCCCTCTTCTAAGCCCCTACCCACCCCCTGCAGGTCTTCACTATCCTATTGCCCATATCCATGGACTATGCATATCTATATATATAAAAGCCTAAGCGACCAGATGACCGGACAACCAGATGACAGGCTGGTAGCTATGACATGCACTGACCACCAGGAAGCAGACACTCAATGAAGAAGCTGCCCCCTGGTGCTCAGTGCGCTCTCACAGCAGGAGAGCCGCTCAGCTGACAGACAGGCGCCAGACACCGGGCTGACAGCTGAGGAGCGCAGCTGCTGCGGTGCAAGCCTCTCCTGTGGACACTCCCCCTGTGTGTCCAAGCGGCAGTGGTGGCAGGCGCAGGAAGGCTGGATGATTGGGAGTGGGGCGGTGCCCAACCTGGGCTAGGCTCAAGCTCCTCCCTGGCTGCCTGCTGCTTTGTACACTACTTCGTGTTGTGCAGCACCAACGTGGACAGTGGGCTGGAGCCCAATGAGCTGGTGGGTAAGGCAGGGCTGCAGTGGCATGGAGGTCCACTGATCCCCACCGGCCAGCCTGAGGGACCCCCCTGGTGCATGAATCCATGCACTAGGCCTCGAGTCCTATATAATAAAAGGCTAATATGCAAATAGACTGAACAGCCGAACAACCAAACAACTGGTAGCTATGATGAGCACTGACCACCAGGGGGAGTGTGTGGAACATGGTGGGCATTGGCCGTGGTGGGATGGTGGAGCAGGTGAGCGGGGCCACCAAGGCAGGGCACCGGTTGCTGTCATCAGGGTGAGCCTCTGGTGGTTACTGAAAATTCTTTGCTCCTGTACGCCGCAGTCCCGCCCAGCACTCGCACCCACAGATGGTGCCAGAGCCGCTGCTTGCACCCACTGCCGGTGCCCAGTGCTGGTCCCAATCACTCAGTGCCATCAGCAGGTGCTAGTGGTGGCTGCCAGCCCCGATCGCCCCTGAGGGATTCTCCACATCCCCCTGCTCCTGAGGGGCAATCGGGGCAGCAGCCGCCACTCGCACCCGCTGACAGTGCCAGCCCCGCTTGCACCTGCTGCTGGCACAGGCCCCAGTTGCTCCACGCTGTCAGCGGGTGTGAGTGGGGGCAGTACCATCAGTGTGTGGGAGTGGTGGCAGTGTGAGCAGGGCTGCTGGAAGACAGGGAACCTGGGGCCATGGCAGGAGGGGCTGGGCAGGGGCACAGAGGATGGGCTGAGACCCGTCCCTATGCCTACTGCAGCCTCACAGCCCACAGTTCCTTTCAAGGTGCACAAATTTGTGCACTAAGCCCCTAGTAAGTATATAAGTTCTTTGGTTTATCTCTTCTCATCCCCCTAAACCCACATCGAGGTATGTCAGTCTGTTCCATGCCTCTATGTTTTGGGTATTATTTTGTTGGTCAATTCATTTTCTTCAGTAAATTCCACAAATAAGTGAGATCATGTGATATTTGTCTTTCTCAGATTGGTTTATTTCACTTAGCATAATATTTGCATCTTTTTTTCCTGATCCAATTGGACAATCTTTGTCTTTTAATTGGCGCATTTAAACCATATGTTCAAAATAATATACTTGGATTAATATCTACCATATTTGTTATTGCTTTCAATTGTTGCCTTTGTTCTTTGTCCCTATATTTCCCTACCACTCTTCTCTTGCATTTTGTATTTTTAATTGAGCATTTTTAATTATTTCATTTTATCTCTTTACTTAGCATATCATTTATATTTTTTCTTGCTTTTTAGGTTGTGTAATCCTACAATTTGAAATATACATTTGCAATGTTTGCAGTACATTTAAAATCCAAATCCACTTTCAAATAATACAATACCACTTCATGGGTAGTGCCAATATCTGGTAATAGCAAAATAATCCTAATTGCTTCTTCCTGTACCTTATGTCATTGCTGTCTTTCTTTTCATTAATACATATGCATGCATTAAGTGTGTGTATATACATAATCCTATACAATTTAATTCATTGTTGCAATTATTATTTTGAACAAATTGTTAAATGTTAAATCAATTGAGAATAAGAAAAATTGAAGTAGTTTTGTTATTTTTTACCTTTATTTATTTCTTTTTTGATGTTGCGGGGTTTTTTTTTCATGTAGATCAGTTTTTAGATGTATATAATTTCCTTCTGTGTACTTCTTTTTAACATTTCTTGAAAGTTAAGCCTATTAACTACATATTCATACTCTTTTACTTGCTGACATAGTCTCTACTTCTCCTTTGGTTTTGAAGGAAATCTTCAGAGAGCATGGAATTTTAGATTGGTGAGTGTGTTTTTCCTCTCGGCACTTTAAACATTGCTTTGTTTTTTCCTGGTGGATGTTACTGAAGGTTTGTCTCCTCAGGGACAAAAATAGATATGTGAAGGAGAGAGGATTAAATCATTTTCAGCATTAAAATTACTGGCTTTTTCTCTGAGTGAAACAAGAAGCCAGTGAAGGCTTCAGATGAGGCATCATCAGGCTCAGTCAAGCTTCTCTCTTACAAACTGGGAGTGGCAGGAATGATGAGAACAGGACTATTTTTAGGAGGATATAGCTGTAATCATCATGAGAGATATCCAGTGTGAGAACCATTTTTGGTAGCAGTGAAAATGATAAGACATGGATGGACTCTAAATATACCAGTAATTTGAAGACAGAATAAAAATTTTCAAACAGATAAAATGTGTGCTCTGAGAGGAAGTAGTTAAAGCATAATCCAAAGTTTTGGGCCCAAGCATAAATTTTAAATTTTAGCTGAGGCAAGGACACAGCTAAGAGTGCAAGTCTGGTGACTATGACAGCAGTTAGATTAGTTACATTAATTACTATATATATATATATATATATACCACATATGTAGTCTAATAAATACATTCTGCAAAAATGCTTTTTTTCTGTTGGAAATGATTTTTTTGTCTCTCTGTCCACATGATAATATAATGTTTTACTTGGACATGATTATTTCATGATCTTTAAATGGTTTTACACTTTGCGTTTTGGCCCCTGTTACATTTTCTTTCTTTCAGTATATTTTATCCAGAACAGTAACATTTATATTTTGGTTTAAGTTGAAACGGATGGACCCCATCATTGAGAGGTACAGATGTATGGCATTACTTATTTTACACCATTAAGTGAATCTCCTGACTATATACTATTTTTTTTTTACCACTTTAACCTCATTTACCTCACTATCATTTCTTTCTTCTATCACACTTCTTAGCAAAACAAACATTTTTCATCCACCACTCATCCACTCATCCACACATCTTCAGTTTCCCATGTTCCTCTTGGTTCCAGGAGAATAATATTAACTTAATAGTAAGTTGATTAATTTTACTGTGGGAAGGCAATTGCTTTAAACATAGGATTAACTCCAGCGTCATACTCTTTTACTTACTCAATAAATACAGATTTCCTGACCATATGAGACATGGAATATTTAGGTAGCATTTATAACCTACGTAGTTTGGCATTGCTAAGTAAAACATTTTCATATATACCCTGTGGCATTTTAAAAAACACTTCCCCAATGCACTGGTTCATTTTGATTCTGCTCCTTTCATTTTAACTTTTGCCAGCATACATAGCTGGTACTTGAGTTGGCCTTCTCGGTGTGCCTTTCCTCGTCTCAATTCCACCTCCCTCACAGATGTAGAAACGCAATTACAAGGCAAGAAAATACTATTCTGCGGCCTCCATTATTTCTCAAAGGGCCATATTTCACAACATGTATCCTCACTTTAATATCCCTTTACCTCTAGTGTCTCTTCCAAAATTTTTCTCCTCTTTTTTTGTAATCATTTCCAACAAACTGCACATTCATTCCCCAGACTAGGGGAGAATTACACAAGTAATCTCTGTATGGAAATCCTAAGCCTGAATTTTTCAGTCCTATCGAGGATAGGAAATTATTTCAATTGGCTATCTGAAAAAAATTATTCCTCAGGTGATTCAAAAGTTTAATCTTATGGTTTCAAGCCCACAATTTGAGTGTCTGGCAGTTTTAAATAGAAATGTGAATAAAACTATTTTCCTGGATCAGATAACCTCAAGTTAACCATGCCAACTTTCATTAATCTTCTCAAAGTACTGCTATCTAAACTATTTGCATTGTTTTTATTTCCTTCTTTAGACAATATCCATTAAGCCTATGAGAATTTAAAGGTGCCTCATGAGATTAAGACTGTAATATTTTAAATATGTCCCCAAACTAGGTCCTTTAGTATTATATACATACTCAAACAACTTTATAGATTTTCAATAAAACTTTTGATTAAGCCTAATTTTAATAAAAGTCATCATTATTGAAAATAAGGGTAGAGGACATTACTCAGATTATTTGAAAGGAATTATGAACAGGTACTTTATTACATAATTTTATTAAGTGTTTAATCAATGAATTATTAAAACAGTACAGTTTATAATGCCACCTAGTGGATATCTGAGTGAAAAATGCCCCTTGAGTATAATTGATGTATAATATGAAACATATGCAAAAAGAATGTTAATCTACTCTTCCTATATGTTTAAACTATGCTTTCTCTATATATGTGTCATATTATATTGTATATATAACATATACACACATATATACATACTTAGTATTTTACCCTGAGACATAAAGCATTAAACATTGAAAGGCATTAAATTGGAACATAAAGAGAAAATGTATGTCTGAGAAGTTTATTTTTAAGCTTTCTGTAGGTGTAGAATGTTTGAATCAAATCTTACAGACCATAGGTAAATACTTGGCACACAGGTATAAATAACTATATATGAAGGTCATTAAAATAACTAAATAGCAAACCATATAAACATTTCATAGTAATATATAGCATACTTTCTATATAAGCATTAGGTCAATAGCAGTTAAACTTTTAATTTTTAAGTCCGTGTAAAATGCTTGGATTAGTATATAGCTGTAAATTGTAAATCTGGTAGTGCAAAATAATTCTTCTGATTAAAAGTCTCTATAGAAAAAGCTCAAGAATGATGATTTCTGCAAACCTATATTATTATACACAATAATGACTGATGACTGCTACTGTAAATCATTATCTAGATTAAGACACTAGTGTCCAGACTGAGAAAACTGGACAAATGAAATCTAATACAGAATATTTTCTTAGAATGGTTTATTTTTTGTTTAGATGTATATGAATATGACAATATTCACCAGTTCCACTTCTCTGTTAGTTTTAAAACCTGGTATACCCTATGATTCATTGTCTTTTCTCCTCTCCTCTCTTTATAATTTTCCTGGATCACATAATTCATTTCCATAGTTTCAGATTCCAAATATATCTTAATATTGTCAAAATTTATGTAACAAATGCATACATTTAACTTGACTATCTCCATATATTATACCAATTTCAAAGTGTTCAAAGTTAGTCATATTAACCCACCTCTAATCCCCAAATAAATTCATCAAAAATTTTACATTCTCTGGGGAAGAGAACGAAGATGGCGGCATAGGTAAACACCTGAACTTGCTGCTGCGCACAACCACATTAAAACTACAACTAAAAGACAAAACGACTATCATCCAGAACCACGGGAAGGCTGGCTGAGTGGAAATCCTACAACTAGAAGGAAAGAGAAAAGCTCATTGAGTCCGGTAGGAGGTGCAGAGATGCAGAAGAGCAGAGGTACAGAGATGCACGCAAAAGGGGCTGGCAGCTGGGTACACTGTTCTCTTTTTCAATCGGGAGGGAGATACAAGCTCCTGACTGCTCTGAAATCCAGTTCTGGGCAAGAATCTGGGGACCCAGACTCATATGGAGAGAAACTGGACTGTCTGGCATTGGTCTGGAACATGAGGGCAGCTTTCTCGCAGAGGTGCTTGCAGTGGTCATTGTTCCTGCACGGGGCTGCGGGACACAGAGACCCAGGGACCTATCTGGGGCAGGGCTTACTGGCAACCATTGCTGTTTTCTCTGCCCTAGTGATTTCCTAAGACCCCGCCCCACCCAATTTACAACCACACCCAAGCTGTGTGCAGAGGCTTTTGCATATGAATGGTCTCGCCTTTCTCCACCTAAAAATCTGTCAAACTGCAGCTGGGTCAGAGAACCCCAGAGCTTCCAAAAGAAGGCCTAAGGCTCCTCAGCAGCCTGCATTGCTTCACTGCTGAACCTCATCTGGGCACCTCCAAACCCCAAACAAAGAGGAGAAATCTTCAGATATCTCTGTAGTTCCTGCTGGGTGGCCTCAGGCAGTGGCTGACTTTGCACCTTCTTGGAGATCCAAGAGCCAGTATACCCAGTCGTCAGAGTGAGACCATCCAGATTATAACTCTTAACATCCATAAGAGACACACTCAGAAGGCAGACTCTGTGAGTACCAAAGCCCCACTGAAGCAAGTCCTGCCCCATAGGGTGTCTCTAGCACAGCAGTTCTTCCGTTGTAGACACGGCTGGTCCTCACAGCCAATTGGCCTGGAGGTCAATTCCTCCCAGCGATACCAACAGCAATCAAGGCTTAACTACAACAAGACTGTGCACACAGCACACAAAAGGGTGCACCAAGAGTGTCCACCTCAGGTAATTGGGGAGGCTGAGCCACTGGGCCCTATAGGACACATAGCACACAAAGCCACTCTATCAACACAGGGAAGCAGCCAAAATGTGGAGACAAAGGAACAGGTCACAAATGACAGAAATGGAGGAAAGCAAACTACTGGATATAGAGTTCAAAACCACAGTTATAAGGCTACTCAAGAATCTTCTAGAAACCTCTAAGAAATATAGTGAGATCCTCAAGGATATGAAAAAGGACCAATTAGAAATTAAGCATACA
>NW_005355037.1:1282361-1293591 GCF_000412655.1 Myotis brandtii | reverse complement strand
TTCTTTAAGAAGAGGAAGAAGAAGAAAAAGGTAAAGATAAAAATTATGAACAACAAAGTGACAACAAATACATATCTATCAACAAGTGAATCTAAAAATCAAGTGAATAAAAAATATGATGAACAGAATAAACTGGTGAATAGCATAGAATCAGGGGCATAGAAAGGGAGTGGACTGACAATTCTCAGGGGGAAGAGGGTGTGGGGGGTGCGGGAAGAGACTGGACAAAAATTGTACACCTATGGACGAGGACAGTGCAGGAGGTAAGGGCAGGGGGTGGGGTGGGAACCAGGTGGAGGGGAGCTATGGGGAGAAAAAGAGGAACAACTCTAATAATCTGAACAATAAAGATGTATTAAAAAATAAAAATAAAAAATTTACCTTCTCCAATTCAGATAATGTAACCAACATCCATACAGATAAACAAAAAAGAATTCTTTGTCTTAAATATGTTTTTTCCTTTCTCTCTACACTATGACTACCATAGCTCAGGCTTCCCCATTTCTTCCTCTAATCTTGGATTCAGTTTTGTTTTCCTCCAATCCATCTCTTCCCTTCACTTTATACAAAAGTGATCATTGATATCCTTAATATCTTTTCAATGGATTTTGAAATAAAGTTTTGCATTTTAACATCAGTATTTATCAGAAGACCTTCAGTGATCCAAATGCTCTAGAATCACCAGCTTGTGAATGTACAGCTTCTAGGGTTTAATCCTAAATGATGGGGTGTGGGAAATACTTGAAGGGAACACACCTACTGCAGAACAACGAGGTGCTGAAAGACACATTATTTTAGGCATTGCTAATATTATAAAAATTAGGAAAGTTCTTTATGAACATTCCTCCCAAAATTAAAGACAAAATCATGTTGGTACCCAATTTAGACACCCAGTCACAAACTACTGGGAGTATTTCAGAGACTGTTTAAGCAGACAGTCACTGATACTGGGTTAGTGATATTTGGGCAAGTTTCTGAGACTGATATTCATGTATTGAGACAAGAAATCTGAGAGTAGCCAAAATGCTCCCACATCACATAGATTTCCTGGTGCTAGTTGAAAATGATATGAATCCTCTTTTAACAAAAAGTATGCTTGTTTGCCCTACCAGTGTGACTCAGTAGATTGGAGTGTCACCCCTTGAACCAAAAGGTTACCTATTTGATTCCCTGTCAGGGCACATATTTGGGTGGTGGGTTCAATCCCCAGTTAGGGGCCTACAGAAGGCTACTGATTGATGTTTCTCTCTCACATTAGTGTTTTCCTCTCTCTCTTTCTTTCTCTCCCTATATCCCCCTCCCTCTTTCTAAACATGTTCTCAGGTGAGGATTTTAAAAAATTATTCTAGTTTATTATCATAGTTATCTGCCAGATGAAGACATACCAATGAACTTACAATAAATATCATCAAACACAAAAGTACTCATGTGTCAAAATAAAATAAAGTATGTTTTTTTTTAATTATCATCTAGGACTTAAGTTATAAAAATTGTCAGAAACACAATATTAGCAAGCCAAATACTTATACTGGATTTTCAAGCAAATTTGAAAATTATGTAGTTTGAGAAATAAAATATAATTTCTTAAATATAAAAGGAAAACAAATGGATAAAAGAGAAACAAAGATATAGCTGAAGAGAGCAATAAAAAACTAGAAGACATATCCAAAGAATACACTAAGTAGAGAATGACAATGAAGTAGACAATATCAAGGCAATATTAAAATGAACTGGAAAAAAATGTTTTAGTATATCTAATAAGATTTATAAAAAGTAAAATTCTTACTAATAAAAGCCTAAGAGGTTCTCATGTCATGATGCCCTCACTCCATCTCAAGATGGCTGCGCGCACAGCAGGCACACACAGGTGGTCGGGGCTGGGCTTGATGTTGCCTATGCAGCATGGAGCTTGCCTGGGAGTCCTGCCTCCTCGAGGCGAGGCCTGCCTGGGGGTCCAGTGAGGCCTGCCTGGGGGTCCAGTGAGGCCTGTCTGTGGGTTTTGCACGGAGCTGGAAGGAGGCAGGCCTCCCCATGCAAAGCTGGGGTATCCCCAGGCAGGCCTTGCCATGTTGAGCCAGGAGGAGGCGGGACCCCCAGGAAGGCCTACCTCTTTGGGGCAATCTATTGAGGAGCCCTGGATGGGTGGGTGGGGCCTACCTCAGAAGGCGCGGGTGGGCGGGGACTTGCAGCGTCGGGGACTTGCATCAAGCTGTCACAATCCATCACCAGGAGGCTGGGGCCTGGCAGAGGCCTCCGCGTTCCTGCGCCGGGGGTCCAGAAGCCTCCGCACAGCCTGGCCCGGAGTTGGGGCCCAGCAGAGGCCTCCACACGCCTGTGTCGGGGGTCCGGAGGCCTCCGTGCAGCCCAGCCTGGAGGTGAGGTCCGGTGGAGGCCTCCATGCAGCAATGTGTGGGGGGTCCCTCGGCTCTGTGCCGCACGGAGGCTGGACCCCCAGCTCTGGCCTACCTCTTTGGGGCAATCAATCAAGGACCCTGGATGGTTGGGCAGGGCCTACTTCTTTGGGGCGATGGATCGTGGGGCTCCCACACTGTGACAGAGCACAGGCCAGGCTGGGGGACCCCCTCCCCACCGAGTGTACAAATTTTGTGCACCAGGCATCTAGTAGATAAATAAAAGGGAAAGTTTTAATAATTATTGAAGAATTTAAATGACTAAAGCACAAATTGTATATAGTGATTCAGGAAGAGGAAACATATAAAAAAGTTGAACAAAACAACATCTATATATATAAAAGCCTAAGCAACCATCACAACCGAATGGACAACCAAACAGGATGAGTGGGGCAAGTAGGCCGGGAGGGGGGGTTAGTGAGGGGCGACCAAATGACTGAGCAACAGGCTGTGTGGGGTGACCTGGCCGTCAGGGGGGAGCAGTGGGGGCTGACTAGGCCAGCAGAGGGGAAGTTGGGGTGACCAGGCCAGCAGGGGGGCAGTTAGGGGTGATCAGGCAGGCAGGCAGGTGAGCAGTTAGGAGCCAGTGGTCCCAGATTGTGAGAGGGATGTTCGACTTCCAGTTTAAGCCCAATCCTAGGGATCGGGCCTAAATGGGAAGTTGGACATCTCCAGAGGGGTCCCGGATTGGAGAGAGTGAAGGCTGGGCTGAGAGGGACCTCCCGTACATCAATTTCGTGCACTGGGCCTCTAGTATATCCATATTTAAAGAACTTATAATTCTACTAGAGGCCTGGTGCATGAAATTTGTGCACAGAGGGGGGTTCCCTCAGCCCAGCCTGCACCCACTCCAATTGGGGACCCTTGGGTGATATCCGACCTCTGGTTTAGGCCCGATCCCACAGGAATCGAACTAAACTGGCGATTGGACACCCCTCTCACAATCTGGGTCTGCTGGCTCCTAACTGCTCACCTGCCTGCCTGCCTGATCACCCCTAACTGCCTCTGTCTGCCTGCCTGATTGCCCCTAACTGCCCTCCCCTGCCGGCCTTATCTCACCCCTAACTGCTGTCCCCTGCCTGCCTGATCACCCCTAACTGCCTCTGTCTGCCTGCCTGATTGCCCCTAACTGCCCTCCCCTGCCGGCCTTATCTCACCCCTAACTGCTGTCCCCTGCCTGCCTGATCACCCCTAACTGCCTCTGCCTGCCTGATTGCCCCTAACTACCCTCCTCTGCAGGCCTGATCTTGCCCACATCTGCCCTCCTCTGCTGGTCAATTTGGTTCTGATTGGTCAGTTTCTGTACCAGTCAGCGTCAAAAGCTCCGGGGCTGATCAGCAGCCCAGGTGGAGGCCTGGAGAGAAATGGAGGCCAGGCTGTTGGCCAGGCCGGGAGAGAAAGAGAGGCAAGTTCTGATCAATGGCTGCCATAGAGGCTATGGATCAGACCCTGCCTTTCTCTCTGCAGGCCTCTCTCCAGACCTGATCCCCAGCCCCCTAGGCAGTCAGTGCTGGGTTCAGGTGCCCACAGCAGCCCCAGTGCATGCTGGGTCACCACAGCACCCCAGCACTGACTTCCAGTCTGGTCGAGCCTTTGGTCGTAACGGTCGTTACTACCCTGGCTCTTTATTATATAGATATGTCAAGGCAGCATGGCCTTTGTTATTCCTTTACTCTAAATTACCCCATATTACTTCTTTCATTACTCATTAGTTTTCTAAAAGTACATCATGAATTTGAAACCACAAAAAATAGAGATTCATATTTTTCTATAGTAAATATATTAATCATGAGTAAAAATATTTTAAATTAAATACTATAGGTGTCATTCAAGTTTAATTATACCTTTCAGGAAAATCTAGCTTATTCTGAAGTAACACATAACTTCCAAATAACAGTAGTGGCAAGAATCATGATTTATTTTTTGTTTAAATTCAGTGTTATTTTGGGTTACCTGTTGTCATCATCATCCTCATCATGGTATCCAGTCTGGAATTGCCATTATCTGGGCCATCACTAGTTGTTACAACAGAGGTTAAAGAGTATGAAAAGGTACTAACTGGCTCTTCACAGTTTTACATAGGAATGACACAGGTACCTTCTACCCATTTTATTAGCCAAAACAAATACCTTGACCACATCTAAATTTAAGTGGGTAGGTGAAGGCAAAGAAGGGGTAGGAAAAAGTAGGTTTATAGTTGTTCACATGTGAAACAGTTTATTCTAGTATTATTTATTAATTATTACATTATTTTCCATACAAACAACTGTAAATCTACTTTTGCCCCATCCTGAACAGCCAGGAGTATCTAGAAGAAGAAACAGTTGGGATATTTATGGTCTCTCTAATATCTACCATTAATGAATATTGATATGGCTTATGAAAACAGATATTTGAAGCAATTTAATTATAACTCTATAAACAAATTTAAAAAGCTTAATATTCCTCTATTTATTCATTCATTCATTATTCATTCTCTAACCCCCCCCCCTTTTTTTCTCTCTCTCTCTTTCTCTGTGCATCTAATTTATCCTTTTCCAGAACTGGGCACCAACCACCTATTATAATATTAGAGTAGAAGAAAGCAACTACATAAATAACCAAACATTTGCTGTGTCCCTAGATGGAGCTTCTTTATCAATTAGAATAGAATAAAACAAAACTAAATAAATCCCCAAGGAGAAAGAAAGGTTTATAGAACAGACCTTGTAGAGAGTTAAGGAAATTAGAAAAGGGAATTTAGATTCATAAGTTATACTGGAACAAGACAACCCTTAAGTGCTGAGAGCAATTTTGAATTCATCCCAATATAAATAACGTTTCAGGGGAATTGTCTGAAGAGGATGAGAGTGATGTGTTCCTGTTTCCTTATCCTACTCAGGGCAGAAATACACAGCCAGAAAAAATATTGTCAATCCAAGCATTAAATGTCACTACTAAATATAGAATGAACTGATCTAAAATACAAAAAAAATGGAAACAATTGCCAGTATGTGTGCACAGAGAATTTAACTCTATCCTGCCAACAAATATTGTCCTTAATTTTAACTTCCTAGAATAATGTGTCAGGAGTTTTGTTTTGTTTTTTAATTAAGAATTTATTAGCAGTAAGTTTTCAATGCAGTGTAATTATCTAGAGAAAAAAACAGGCCAGATTTAACTGTAAGTTTTGCTTATTTTGAACAATATTTTATTGTTACATAATATATCCTCTCCAGGAAGTAATTTAGCCAGGGGAGAAGACAAATTAATCACTGAAATGTTTTGAATTTATGTAAAACTATTATGTTTGTTTTCATTTCCTAAAATAAATAGGTTTAATTTTATGGGACAATACATATGTATATTCATACAAGTGCACCCTTGAATTCAATAAATGATGAAGAATAATTCAAAACTTTTGGTATTTGGCATTGGTGAAGATTATAAACATAAATTAATATTTATGTGTAACTAAAGATAACAAAGAGGTATAATAATCCTCAGATCATCAAATCTCTCAAAATAAGAATCTGACACAACTAATTCAAATTTGAAACTCCTAAAAACAAAACAAACAAAAAATTACTCTTTACTGGAACCCCACTGAACAGAAAATAATAGTTTCAGTTGGCATAGAATGTGTACCAGGAGTAATAACCATTAAGAGTTAATTGTCCTTAGATTATATTTAGGCATCAGGAATGCATGACTATTAATGTTCTTTTATTCTTATTTTTGAAGGTGCTTAAAAAATATTTTTTGAATGAATGGTCTAAGGAAAATAAATAAATGCCCCAGACATTGAGAATCTGCTAAATTTTTTTATGTCAGTACATATTTACTATCAAATAAGTCAAAAAGTAAACTTGATATATTTGAGAGTAAAGGTGAGAATTATTGAAAAATCCTATGTAATAAAAGGCTAATATGTAAATTGACAGAATGGCGGAATGACTGGTCACTATGACGCACACTGACCACTAGGGAATAGATGCTCAACACAGGAGCTGCCCCCTGGTGGTCAGTGCGCCCCCACAGGGGGAGTGCCACTCACCCAGAAGCCAGGCTCACGATTGGTGAGCACAGCAGTGGTGGTGGGAGCCTTTCCCGCTTCTGTGGCAGTCAGACATCCCCCAAGGGCTCTCGAACTGAGAGAGGGTGCAGGCTGGGCTGAGAGCCCCCCACCCCGCCTGAGTGTATGAATTTCATGCATGGGGCCTCTAGTCTACACTAATAAAAGAGAAAGATGCAAATTGACCATACCTTCGCAATGCCCACCAGCCAATCAGGAGTGAGTAGGCAAATTAACCCAACGAAGATGGTGGGTTAATTTGCATACACAGGCACTGAGTGGCCAGGGACAGGACGCTTGTGTCGTCACCATGGCGATGACACAGGTGTTCCGCACCACCCCTGCTGCTCCGGGCCTCTGGGCAGTGTGGGAAGGCAGAAAGGTGTCTCCCGGATCCGAGCAAAGGCGGTACCGGCAGCCAGGTGAAGGAAGGCCCATTCTTGCACAAATCTTTGTGCATCGGGCCTCTAGTATTGGAATATTTGATGAAAGTTTTGAAAGGACAGTTCAAAACATTGCCATGCATCATTCCTCCATCTTGTCGTTTTTATTCTTTGCCTGTGAACTTCATACTTTCTACTCCTCTTCACATGGACTATAGTCACCAATAGCTTCTAAAACTCATATATCAAGGTTACTACCACCAGAGAAGTACTCCCCTGCTCTTTGCTATGGGTTGGGAAAACTAGTAGAGGATTCTAAAAGGCTTAACGATTCAGGTGCACAGTTCTGACTAAAAAATGTAGTCAAGTATAGCGGGTGAGGCAAAAGTAGGTGTACAGTTGTGAGTACGTGAAACAGTTTATTCCTGTTTATTACTTATTAATTTTGTATTATTTCCATACAAACAACTATAAATCTCCTTTTGCCTTACACTGGATGTGACCAACATGATGGACTCAGCTTGGGTCAGATTATGCTTCATGTTGGGCTAAGGAGCTGGGGTGTTGTTAGAACTGTAAATGTCACTTACATCCCAATAATATGTATTGGAACCAATCTTAGAAAAGGAACAATGACTCTGAACTAGGTGCTATCTCAAGTTTCTTTCAATAAGAAATTCCACATTTTCTCTATTTCCAAACATTTCTAGATGTTAGGAATAAAAAATAGCATACTATTTTTCTAAAGAAAAAAAATATATATCCCTGACACACATTAGAGCTTATAACTTTAAAATAATAGACATGTTAACTAACATTCTTAGGGTTATCAGTTCACAATGTATACATGTATCAAATTATCACATTGTATACCTTAAACTTATACAATGCTATATGTCAATTATTTCTCAATAAAACTGGAAAAAAAAGAACTCTTATAACTCAATGATAAAATAAACCAACCAATATAAAAGTCTGGAAAATATTTTAATAGAAACTTCACCAAGGAAGATATATGAATGGGCATTAAACATATAAAAATGCTCAATAGCTTTAGTCATCTGAGAATTGAAAATTAAAACTACAAACATACATGCACTAGTATGCATAAATTAAATGGAAAATACCAAGTTTGGGTGTAGATGGGAAACAACTGGACTCATATATTGTTGGTGAATGTGTAAATATTATCACTATTTGTCTTTCTAGTTGGGCAATTACTAATAAAGACAAATATATACTTACCATATGACCCAACTATTTACCAAAATAAAAAGGATTTACATGAGAGGATTGATATACACATAGTCTTAGCAACCAATTACTGAATCCAATAACATGGATGGATCTCACAAGCATTATGCTGAAGAGTGCCGGGGCTGACCAGCAGACCCTGAGTGATGGAATGTATTACTCCTAGTACTCCGACCCAATGTTTGCTGTGAAAGACAGGGCTAAGTGACTGCCTGGCTAGAGGAACTGGCAGCTTCGATTGCCTGCCTCGTTAGGCTTTTATTGTAGCAGCAGTTTGAGATAAAGTTTTTTAGATACAATCAGCAAGGTAAGTAATCTTGGGAGGACACATGTGTTTGTAGTGTCTTTTAAGCATGGACACCCAAAAGATGAAGCATAAGGATTTCAGTAAACACCCGGGGATCTCCTCGTGCACAGACTTGTTTGGAAAGGTCAAGGAATAATTAGGGGCACCACCTTCGGCACTCCCTAAGTTGAAATTCCGATAAACAGGGCAGGCGGCCTTCTCAGAATGTCCTCCTTACAAATTTTCCAACCACTTATCATGCTTTCCTACAGAAGAGAGAAAAAACAACAACAAAACAAAAGACACAAAAGTGTACATAACACATAATTTTTATTGTACTTTTCATTCATATGAAGTTCTAAAATTGTTAAAACTATAAAAAAGTTGTAATAATTTATAAATCTGATGTAGGAGGGTTAATGAAATATAAACAAGATTTTCTATGAAGTATATTATTCACAGCTTGTACTTCAGCAATTCATTAGTTTAGGGTAAAATGTCATTTTATATAATAAATATGTAAACAATTTCAAACAAAAGGAAACCACCAGAAAAAAATATTTTCTTACCTTTTTTAGGACTATTTTCTAACTTCTTATGTCAAAAGACAAACACACTAAAAAACAAAATATATTGGAAGAAAGGCCTGGAGAAAGTAAAAGCATAATTGTAGGATGTTCTTCTTTAACAATTCACTATTAGGAAGAAGAATGCAGAATCCTGCAGAAAACAATTCTTTGATTTTTCCCCACTTATGTGATGCAGCTCATAAAATCCTCACTGAGTAATGCACACTGAAAGCCTAAATATCTGAACTGTATAAAATTAAGTGTGAAATTATGAATGTGAAAAAACTTCCAATTTGCATGTATTTTCTATACTCTTGTTAAACAATCTGTTTTTGTTTGTAGTGGTTATCACAAGTATTATGAAATATGAAGCTTTTCATTTAACAGAATAAAGAAAACTATGTTTTCAATAGAGAAGTAACTCGAGGTCTGCAAATAGTTACTGTAAGACATTTTTCTCCAGGTGCTACATTTGTTCCACAATATTATTTAATTTTTTCCATGAAGTATTTTCAAAATTACACAATAAGTTGTTTATATGTTGGAAATAAGAGGATATTTGCTCAGTTTTGTTTTTTTTTAAATCTCCAAAGCTGCAGTTCTGTACAAAACGCCAACCTAATTTCCTAATGACACACATTCCTATGGCATCAACACAACATCTGGTATTTTGAGTGCTTCAAAGAGTCAGGGAAGGCTAATGTCAAGAGTTTTTTTTTGTTTTGTTTTGTTTTGTTTTTGTTTTTGTTTTAATATTGACTCATTCTTTGTCATTAATATAAGTACAGATGTAGAAGTATCTATTGATATAAAGTATGGAATGTAAAATTAGAGCTCTTTATTTTCTCATTTTAGAATCACTAGATTTGAGAGTCATCAATTTTGGGAAAAATTATATTTTCACAGTAATTTGAAAATTTTAATATAGTATTTTTAAATATCCTTTGAGTCCATGCCCCAACATCTGAGCTGTTTGTCAAGCCTTGATATCTAGATTTTATGCTGCAAATGCATATTCTTTAATTTCTAAGTATAAATTAATTTTATCATATTTGGTGTAAGTTTTCAAAGTCCAATGCCCCACCTCCCATCCCCAGAAAAATGTATCTGCTCCCTTAAAAGAGCAGTCTCTCCAGGCCATGATTCCTGGGGAAAAGGACATGGATTTTGAAGTCTAAGTGGATAAGATTCTATCTTTAGCTCTGCGGTTTACCAGTACTATGGTAGTTTACTTGCCCTAACCCTGACAAAATTGTCTTTCTGTTAAATAAGAATAGTATTTACCCTCCAGATTTGCTGTTAGAATTAATTGATTACACAGTAAACCTGATATCATTCCCCAAAACACAAATGGCATATAAGTCACTCAATAATAATTACTCAACATTTTTAGATTATAGTTAAAATGGCATCCTAGGGTTATTTAGTAAATATTTCACTTTTCATGTCAACAATTTTTGATAAGTTAAAAAATGTCTTAAATTTAAATTATTCAGTGTAAACTCCAAATACTTTAAGAATGGTTCATTTCTCAGGCATCAGGCTTGCGGTATACTTAAATAAGCTACTATAGGGAATACTATATGCCTCAATACTGGATTTGTTAACATAGCAATGGAAACCATCCAGAATGAAACACAGAAAAGGTTCAAAAATATAAATTAAGAACAGAACACCAGGAAGTGATGAAACAATCTTAAATAGCATAATATATGAAATATCTGTAGCATATGTACTTGTAGTCTCCAAAAGAAAGGATGAGCATAAGGAACAATTAATGAGACACTGGACAAAATTTTCCAAAATTTGATGAAAATATGAACTGAAAAATTCAAAAATATCAAAGAAAACCTGTTTTAGTAATATAGTGACAAGCCAGAAGAAGGAATAAATATAAGGCAAATTTGCTTATTTTAATTTTTTAATAAAAAAGGATTATTTGAGGCTGTGTCTCACATTGGGTTAACAATTGTCAGCATGACAAAAAATTTTACATAATTAGGTTAGTATTTTGTAATTTTGAAGAAAGTGCAGATAAACATTATTGATCAATTATTTAATTTTGAGATATGAAAGCTTTAGTACATAATCTGTACTAACAATTTTATATTTTTATAATAAGACTAGAGGCCCGGTGCACAAAAATTTGTGCACTCGGGGGGTCTCTCAGCCTGGCCTGTGCCCTCTCGCAGTCTGGGACCCCCGGGGGATGACCACCTGCTGGCTTAGGCCCACTCCCCGGGGGATTGGGCCTAAGCTGGCAGTCAGACATC
>NW_005355037.1:1276048-1281717 GCF_000412655.1 Myotis brandtii | reverse complement strand
TGAGCATAGTGGAGGGATGGTTAATTTGCATGTTTCTCTTTTGTTATATAGGATTGTGTTATTAGAAGTTGACACTTAAGTTTTCTTTCCGGCAATCAACAGTTAAAGAACAATTAAGTACCTTCATCTTTATTTAAATGATCCAAGTGATTTTTTTTTCAAGGTACAAAATAGTAGTTGCTCTACTAAAGTAGGATAATGTGATAGTAGTGGTGGTAACCAGCAAACGTAAGATTGTAATTCTACCCAAAGAAGAGATAATTACTTCTTTCTAGCTGTGGGCCTCTGCCTTAGGCAGAGAGGACTTCCCTGAGATCTGACTAGAGAAGACCATTATGGTTGATTTAAGTCTAAGAAATAATAATCAAAGTTTTATTTAAGTACACTCTGAAACTAGAAGGGCAGGATGTCTATAATATTAATTATATTAAGAGAAGAAAGGATCAGTTTTTTTAAAAAAATATGTCTATTATTTTAAAGTAACATTTACATGTATGATTACCAAAAATGTATATCAAAGTTATATTTCTTAAGGGAAAAAGGGAGAGACCAAGAGAATACCTCTAAAGCTCAAATATGCTTTTATAAACTTAAAGATGATCTCATTAACTGACTTGTTTAAGTATATATTCTTTGGGAGTATGAGTGAACTAAAAATTCCCTTCATAAAGCAAACTATATAAGGAGAATTATATTCCAGTTCAGTGCTTTGCTTTCATTCTTAAGTTCAGGTTACCTAACAGATCTTCAGTTATTATGATGTGAATCTGTTGTGGCCAATAACATTTCAATAGGTGCCAAAACCCCTGAAATATTGCTCGTTATAGGGATTATATACACTATACTATTTCATTTCATGCTCAATTTGGGAAGTGATCTGGTGAGGGAGAGGTATCAGGGCTCAGGGTTCAGGCTTCCCATGTTTTTTTGCTTTCTTCTGAGAGTAAGATTGGTGAAAGAGGGTGGGGCTTAAGTGTTCCCAGGAAGTGTCTGCCTTACAGTCCTTCAGTTCTTAAGAGTCAAGGTCCTTGGTAAACTGTTTATGTTTCCACGTGAAGGCGTTCACTAGTATAACACTTCAAGCTCTTTCCCCACCCATTATCTGTATCTCTCTGTGGGAGAAGTGAGTTTCCTTCCTGACTAGAGATTTAACCAAAAGGAGCCAGACATGCTCAGCTTAGCTCTTTGCTCTTTTAGAGTCAGGGGTCTCTTCATGCTATAAATTTTATAAGGTAACCTAAATAGAGGAAGTTGATGGTTTTCCAGCTATGCCTGTACCTGGGTGAATAATAGTAATTCTTCAATGTAATGTTAGCAAACCATGATTTTCAACTTAGCTTTTTTCATAAAGATGCTATATTAATCTGCATTAGCTTGACTTCTTTGTCTTAGCCACGCTTTCTCCTGTTGCACTCTTTGTTTATATTTATAAAGCCTCCTTTTTTGTTCTATTGAATTTTTTATTGATGAGAGAGAGAGAGAGAGAGAGAGAGAGAGAGAGAGAGAGAGGAAAAGAGAGATCGATTTGTTGTTCACTTATTTATGCGTTCTTTGGTTACCTCATTCTATTGCATTTTATGTTTATCCATCTCTTTCACTGGGCTGTCATTTATATTATCAGCAGAAGATGTAAATACTATTGCCTTATTTTTAATTGTTTAAAAGTTTTAAACATAAGAAATAGGTAATGAATGTTTGTGGAGTAAATGGATGAAAAGTGCAGCAAGAATTTCACATGATGAAGTTTATCTTGGTATGTATTACATGACAAGTCCTAAAATAAAGGTCCAGTAACATTATTTAATAGGCTCATTGCTGTTTACTGGAACACAAAACATATAGGAAATACATTAGCTCCAACAGGGTCTATGACAGGGAGCTAAACTCCATCCTTAGTCCAGTGATCTTTTATAAACAAGGTAACTTTTCAAGAGTTTTCTATTTCTTCTGTTGGATAATTTATCTTTAAACTGTTATTCTATATGTGGTTCTTTCCACCTAGATTAAGTGAAAGAAATAGAAGTTTGATTGAGAGTGAAAAAGATCCTATTGGCACAATGACAAGAGAGAGACTGAAAATTCATATATTTCTCACCTTCTAGCAGAACAGTCTTTCCGGTTCAAACCAGCTGTTTGATACTCTTGGGTCCTATTATTTAAAATATCTCAACTTTGAAAACATTGTGGCATAATTTTAAATATATAATATATATATCCCAATACTCATTTAGATTTATTATTGAAGATTCAAATAAAATCCAGAATGCAGAAATTTAGGATGATCAATGTAGGTAAAGAAAAATGCATTACTGGAAATAAGGAATGTTAAAAAAAGTTATTAATATTTATTTGCTGAAATGTTAGCCTTTGAAGTAAAGAATAGCCAGGGTTTTATAAGTATTAAATATAAAGTAAAACTCGTCCAGACCATATTATAATGTCTCAAAATTTGGGAAAGAATTTTTCCATTTCCTTTCTTTTCCAAGCAGAAAATAATAGTAATAACCATGATATTGAACCTCCTCTGGGATTTGGTAAAACATTATAAAAAGTCCAACCTGAACATTTTTGGTTTTCAT
Source organism: Myotis brandtii (assembly GCF_000412655.1). NCBI lineage: Eukaryota > Metazoa > Chordata > Mammalia > Chiroptera > Vespertilionidae > Myotis > Myotis brandtii. The sequence continues at coordinate 1,279,138 of NW_005355037.1, read as the reverse complement.
GACCTGAACTGAACATGACCTTATCCCATATCTCCAACTTCCTATTCAAAATCAAGGAATTAGTGATTTATAACATCATGTCATTTTTGGCTGAGTAACATATCATAAATGATGTTGCACATTGTTACAACATGCAAAGTGTTGAACAAATATTTCTCTTTTCTTACCTCTTTCTGTATTGTTTATTCACTTGGATTCCTAAGAGATGCCAAATCAACACAAAATTTTCTGGCATAGAAATCTTTAAATGAGTGGAAATCACCAACTGCATTTTTGGTTTAGGACTTGTGCTAGCTATAGAATCCCTCAAGCCTACAGGAAGAAGCTATTAAAATGGATTCCCTACATGTTCATTTTAAGTGGGTCAGAGGGTTACATAATAATATAAAACAGCACACTAGAGCTTTAAAATTATTTATACTTTGTTACATTTATTAATACTAATAACTGAACATTTTATGTCAGAAAAAAAACTTTGCTCTTGGAAAATATCATGTCCATCTGTGGACATATGGTGTTTATAAAATGTTCTAATTCACAACATGATATTCTCATTTTATTTTAGATAGAGAGTCAGAAACATCAATGAGAGAGAAACATCAACCAGCCGCCTCCTGCACATCCCCCACCGGGGATGTGCCCGCAACCCAGGCACATGCCCCCGACCGGAATCGAACCCGGGACCTTTCAGTCCGCAGGCCGACACTCCATCCACTGAGCCAAACCGGTTTCGGCTATATTCTCATTTTAAATGTTCCATAATGTTTTGTTTTTTTCCTCAATTTAGAAATTTTTCTTTTTTTCTAGAAAAAAATTATTCTTGGTATATATAAAAAATCATAATTCATAAAGAGGCATAATATATTATTGAGAAAATAAACCTTGTTTGTTCAAGTACATTCCCATTGATGGCACAATCTTTCTGTTTTGTGAATTTTAAAAATGTAATTTTAAATGAAATAAATTAACGTGAATTGATTGCTTTTGGTCATATGAACACATGTAAGATCTTTTAAAATTATTTTATTTTTTTCCCTCTGATTAAAAAACTAAAGTGCAACAAGTATTTAAAAACTCTCTCTTCTCCTTTATTTTCATTAAGTTATGCAATGATTTCAGGGTCAATGCATTTAAAGACTCATATATATTGCACAGTGGTACCGTAAAATTGGTATAAGGTTTATTTTCATACTTTCAATTAGTCTAAAACAATTTCCAACTTTGCCATTGTGCTTCTGCATTTGTGTTGCTGTACTGTTTGTGAAATTACACTGAAAGTTGGCTAAGAGACATTTGAAAAAGCATGACTATAAATACATGTTAGATGCATCTCATCTCTTATATTTTACTTAATTAATATTGTTCACTTTTCCATGTCTGATGTCTTGCTACTTGCTGTGATTTGTGATTTGCTTTTGTTAAAAACATTTGCACTTTTTGTTAATAAAAAGAACTTGAGAGAGAAAATAGAAAAAAATATATGCAATTATCTTGAAGAACAAATTTTAAAGAAAAAAAAATAGGCATGTTTTATAATTTCTACTTATTTTTATAAAGAGCTTTTATAGAGGCTCATTTATTTTATTTAAGAAAACATTCATGATATTTAATCTGTAACAAGCCCTAGTTTACTCAAGAAATCCACATAGTACTACCCCCATGAGGTAGCTACTATTCACATTCCTGTTTTATGGATAAGGCAATGAGCTGTGCTGTGCTTAAGGAATTGCTCAGGTGATTCAGCTAATGCAATGGAGCTGGCTCCACAGTCTGGGCTCCAGAGCCTGTGCTCTTACTCCTTACACAGTCACTGAAACTCCAGAGTATGGAGGAAAAATGAAAAAAATTATTCCAAAATCCTACAAAATATTCTTACTATTGACTTTTGTCCATATATCTATGCCTAGGGAGTGAATTTATGATTGTACTTATATTTACAGTTACACCCGCAATGACTGCACAAAATTTTAACCTATAACCTTATTGTAAATCTTGGTCTATTATTACATAGCAAATTTAACTTAATTTGAAAAATGCATTAAGTATACTATATTTTTATGTACTTACCCCTTACTTATGGAAGTTTAGATCACATATTTTCTCTTACAGATATGAATGTGAATATTATTAATATTTGTAAAATGTGACTAAGCCTTTCTACAATAGTCACAATAGCCTCATGAGCAGGTACAATTATTTTTATTGTAGAGAAAACTAAGCACAGGATGATCAAATAAATAATTGGATGACATACAATTCCATGGACCAATAGAAGAAGTAATAAGAAGTTTGATTAGCACCTCTGCTGTTATATATACTACTACAGGCCCGGTGCACAAAACAAATAAATAATTGGATGACATACAATTCCATGGACCAAAAGAAGAAGTGAATAAGAAGTTTAATTAGCACCTCTGCTGTTCTATATACTACTACAGGCCCAGTGCACAAAATTGTGTATGGGTGGGGTCAGGCCAGCCCACCCCAAACCAGGTTTTAGGGGCTGATCAGGCTGGTTAGCTGCCACAGTGCGTGTCATAGCCATCAGTTGTTCTGGTCATTCTGCCGTTCTGGTCACTGGGCTTTTATATATATACTAGAGGCCTGGTGCACAAAAATTTGTGCACTCGGGGAGGAGGGGGGGTCCCTCAGCCCGGCCTGTGCCCTCTCACAGTCTGGGACCCGTCAGGGGATGACCACCTGCTGGCTTAGGCCTGCTCCCCGGGGGATTGGGCCTAAGATGGCAATCAGACATTTCTCTGGCAGCCCGGCAGCCTGGCAGCCCTCGGGGGATGTCCACTTGCCAGCGGGGAACAGGCCTAAACTGCAGTCGGACATCCTTAGCGCTGCTGAGGAGGCAGGAGAGGCTCCCACAACCACCACTGTACTGGCAGCCATCAGCCTGGCTTGTGGCTGAGCAGAGCTCCTCCCATGTGAGAGAGCCCTGACCACCAGAGGGCAGCTCCTGCATTGAGCGTCTGCCCCCTGGTGGTCAGTGTGTGTCATAGTGACCAGTCATTCCCAGTCCTTCTGCTGTTAGGGTCAGTTTGCATATTACCCTTTTACTATATAGGATAGAGGCCTGGTGCA
>NW_005355037.1:1272585-1275593 GCF_000412655.1 Myotis brandtii | reverse complement strand
AGGCCTGGTGCACGAAATTCATGCATGGGGGCATTCAAGAGGGGGTTCCCTCAGCCCAACCTACACCCTCTTCAATCCGGGAGCCGTCAGGGGATGTCCTACTGACAGCTTAGGCCCGCTCCCCGAGGTTCTGTGCTCTATGCGGGCTTGCCTGCTCCACACCATGGCGACAGCAAGCAGGCCCTGCTGGGTGCTGCCTGCAGGCCACTCTTGCCTGCTCGCAGATTGCCTCAGCGACCCACCAGAAGGTCCTGCTGGGTGCTTGCCTGCTCCGGGTCGCCACGGCAATGCCTGCTGGGCTCACATTGCCGGGGTGATGCAGTCAGCGTCCTGCCCTGGCTGCTATGGGCGCCGCCATCTTTGTCGCAGAGTGACGGTTAATTTGCATATTGCTCTTTTATTAGCTAGGATATCCCCTTCCATTGAATACACCTTTGTTTATAGAGAGATTTAAAAATGTTCTTACCCTTTGGCCCTGGAGAACTCTCTATGTATAATGGCTGATTCAGAGGTGATGCAGTCAGCGTCCTGCCCTGGCTGCTATGGGCGCCGCCATCTTTGTCGCAGAGTGACGGTTAATTTGCATATTGCTCTTTTATTAGCTAGGATATCCCCTTCCATTGAATACACCTTTGTTTATAGCGAGTTCTCCAGGGTCAAAGGATAAAATAATTTTTAAGATTATAAATGTATTTAATCAATTTGGAGGGGTTGTATCATTCTCTTATTCAGTTGACCTAAATACATTACTCAACCTCTTCCAACATTGGGAGCTTTCTCTCCCTCTCTGGATCCATCTACTTTTATATGTCTACTAGAGGTCTAGTGCACGGATTCATGCACCAATGGGGTCCCTCGGCCTGGCCTGCACCTTCTTGCAATCCGGGACTCCTCGGATATCTTGAACTGCCAGTTTCAACCTGATCCCCACAGGTCAGGCCAAGGGACCCCACCAGTGCACAAATCCGTGCACTGGTCCTCTAGTAGGTATATGAGATATTTGGTTAATCTCTTCCCGCCCTCTCCCCTCCCACCTTGCCTCTGAGATTCATCAGTCTCTTCCATGTTTCCATGTGTCTGGCCCCTAGTGGTCAGTGAGTGTCATAGCTACTGGTCAAATGGTCAAATGGTTGGACGGTTGCTTAGGCTTTTATATATATAGATACATACATAGGAATATATTTCCTTAAGTTATTTTTTAAAATAACACGTTTCTAAACATGCACTTATTTTATTTAATAGTCAATTGAAGTTAAAATATCACATATATGTGTACAACATTAATTTTATTTTTGCATATTTTTTCTATAATTTTGACATTTTAGGTTTCTTTGTAATGTGTCTACCTTATTTGTTTATTTTCTCCATTTTTTAAAAGATTCTTTAGCAAGGTTTACATAATGGCTAAAGAAGTTCATATATCATTACTTTACTTTTTTAAAACTTTATTTTTATTGTTGACACTATTACAGATGTCCCCATTCTCCCCACCCTGCCCTCTCCCACCTAGCCCCAGCCCTCTCTTCCTTCCAGCCATCACCACACTGTGGTCTGTGTCCATGGGTTATGCATATATGTATTTAGCTAATCCCTCAACCTTCTCTCATAACCTTATCTTTAATCCAGCATAAGAGGAATGATGCTTACACATTAATATCAACCAAATGCCAAAACTAAGACTAAATAGCCCTGATTAGCCCAAATTGAGCCAAGAATTTATTTTCAGAAGTAGTCCCTATTGCAAGTTAACAAGATGTGTTCATGTGCCCAAGCCGTAGCTGACAAACTCCACTCTTGAATCAAGAATTGAGGTTATTCATGAGACTGAGTTGGTAAATTTGGCTCCTCACATGAATATCAGGAGCAGGTTATATAAATAAGGAGAAAGGAATGCTGACTGGTTTAAATCAGTAACTACAGCCTATATCTATACTAATAATAGAGGAATATGAAATTGTCCGGGACGCTGTCACAGTAACACTAATGACCAGCAGGCTGCCTGGGGCAACAAGGCTGGCAGGGGGGTTAGTGAGGGATGACCAAATGACTGAACAGCAGGCTGCATGGGCAACCAGGCCGGCAGGGGGATGGTAATTGGGGGCAACCAGGCCAGTGGGGGCGGGGGGGGGCAGTTGGGGATGACCAGGCCAGTGAGGGGCAGTTAGGGCAGGGTGATCAGGCTGGTGGAGGGGGGGCAGTTAGGGGCAATCTGGCAGTCAGGCAGGTGAACAGTTAGGAGCCAGCAGTCCCAGATTGTGAGAGGGATGTCTGACTGACAGTTTAGGCCCGATTCTGGGGATCAGGCCTAAACTGGCAGTTGGACTTCCCCCAAGAGGTCCCAGATTGGTGAGCGTGCAGGCTGGGCTGAGGGGACCCCCCTCCCATGCACAAATTTCATGTACCAGGCCTCTAGTTAGAGAATAAAATAGATAATTAATAGTCATTTGGAGTTTATTTTCTTGTGGATGAAGATAATAAGTAAATATGTATGTATAATAAAGCAGATGAAGAATTGAATATAAATGAATTTATAATATACTAGTGGCCCGGTGCATGAAATCGTGTACTCGGGTAGGGCGGGGTCCCTCAGCTCGGCCTGCGCCTTCTCGCAGTCTGGGAGCCCTCAGTAGATGTCCAACTGCTGGCTTAGGGGAGCGGGCCTAAGCCGTCAGTTGGACATCCCTAGAGCTGTTGTGGAGCTAGCAGTGAGCCCTGCTTCTGGCTGAGTGGCACTCCCCCTGTGGGAGCTCACTGACCACCAGGGGCAGCTCTTGCATTGAGCATCTGCCCCCTGGTGGTCAGTGTGTGTCATAGCGACTGGTAGTTCTACCATTTGGCCGATTTGCATATTACCCTTTTATGATATAGGATTATAGTATTTGGCAAGCTTGATATCAAATTTGTGCTTACTTTATACTTATTTTTTATGAGCTAGAACATTGCATAAAATTTAGAACTATCTAGTCAATCAAAAATGTTGATAAATAAATGAGTTACTACTGATCTTC
>NW_005355037.1:1268258-1272406 GCF_000412655.1 Myotis brandtii | reverse complement strand
TCACTGGAGCAAGCAAGCCTCCTGTTTGCTTCAGCTGCCTAACTGACGGCCGCCATCTTGGTTGGCAGTTAATTTGCATATCGCCCTGATTAGCCAATGGGAAGCGTGTCGGAGGTACGGTTAATAACCATGTTTGTCTATTATTAGATAGGATAGACTAGAGGCCTGGTGCACGAAATTCATGCATGGGGGCATTCAAGAGGGGGTTCCCTCAGCCCAACCTACACCCTCTTCAATAGGCACAAAATGGTCAGAGCCCCAATAAATCAGAAAGATTCCCTATGAGTTAAGATAGGTGAATAGTATAAATTTTTAATTAGAATATGAAATATCTGTCCAGCACAGAGTAAACAACCTATGATGAGTTTTGTCAATTTGACATAAACATAAAAGAATAGTGACAACTTAATTCTGTGCTTATATAAACAATGTGTATCTGGAGAAGATATTTGGCAATGTGCAATGGAATAGTTATAACACTTAGTAATAAGGTATATCATATTTTAAAGAATCTTGATAGAAATTTCCTAATTATTTTAATTTGTACTTATATCTGAACAAAAATGTTTGCTTTAAGAAAGTTGTTTCCTTGTAAAGTGTTTTCATTTTATGTAACATATATAAAAGTAGCTATGTAGAAGTGATGTGATGTTTTTATTTAATATTCCTTTATGATGAAATTCTTCTTTGTATAATTTAAAGTAAAATAATTTTAATGACCTCAGGAATTACAATTAGCATTACATTTTAAAAGAAAGTGTTTTTATTGGTTATGAAAATCCATACTTGTTATAAGTGACACAAACACTTTCTCATCTCAGTGAGGAATCTTTGATTATCTTTATATTGATTTATAAAATTTGTGGCCAATCTGTAGAATTTTACTTGTTCTCCAGACTTTTGTATTCTTATCTTCTTTCAGAGCCAGATGGTCTCTCTCAGGAAGGTAAAAGCTGAAAGTTCTTTGTTTATTATGTTGGCAGAAAACAGAAAGTACCTGGATTTCATTCTCTATTAATATGCCAAATTGATGCTCTGAGAAAATGCCTGAAACAAAACACCTATGAATGTTGGAAAAGTGTAGCAAGCATTTGTTAATGCTACATTGTGCTTTCTGGAGAATAACAAAAATCCCCAGAAACTAAAAAAAAAAAAAATCTGAACAAGAAAATTTTAAGTTGACTCTCAAGTTATAGTCACACTTGGGTCATATACTAGTTGTGGTAATTAAGAGTAGTGATTTTTAACTCTGAACTCTAGAACATCTAAAGCTTCTATGAGATGTTGATAAAAATCCCCTTGGCTAGCTAAAGAAAGTTGTTTATTTTGGCAATTACAACATGGTCAAGGAAGTTCACACCAAACAAGTGATATTAAGTAATTCCAAGTTTCCTAGCAGCCAGAAGCAACTAGCAAAAGTAAATGCAAAGGACTCCACAGATAAAGTTAGAGAATGCCTCATTCGGTTAAAACCCTACTAAAAATGATTAAAAATTCAAAATTACAAAACACCCAAGGAAACAAAAAAATGAGTGTCTAGTCTCTAGTATTGAACATCAAGAACTTCATATGATGCTAACTAAGATTGAGTGAAATATACAGTCTAGCTGAATAAACAACCTTTTCATATTCAAATTGGCAAAATATACCCACAGCTTTAAAAATGTTCTTGCCCTTTGGCCCTGGAGAACTCTCTATGCATAATGTCTGATTCAGATGGAGGGAATCTATAATAATCTATAATAATAAAAGCATAATATGCTAATTATACAGGACGTCCTTCCAGATGACCTCCCGGATGACCTTCTGGATGAAGCCAGGACTGCGAGGGAAGCCCGGGCCCCAGATGCCAGAGGGAAGCCGATGCTGGCAGCCAGGGGAATGAAGCCCAGAGGGAAGCCGGTGCCGGCAGCCAGGGGAATGAAGCCCTACTCTTGCACGAATTTCATACTTTGGGCCTCTAGTGCAATATATTAAAGAGAAGGGGTTCTACACTGCTGATTCACATCTTGCAGTTATAGAGCAATTCAATTATTTATTTAACCTTCCAGTGCCTAGTCTCAACTTCATTAAAATAGGAATAATTTTACCTTCTCATAAAGCTATTGTAAGTATAAAGTGAGATTATAAATGGAAAATCTCAGCTACATTCTTTAAATGTTGATCACGATTAATAGTATATTCATATCTATATGAGAATACTGTTTTTTTTCATAAAACTAAATATGATAATCCACCAACTATAAATCTTCTGAGCCAATTTCAGAATGCTAAAGTCAGGATCAAAGAGTGGAAAATAAAATTGTGTACTTTGTGGCCTCGTGAGATTTAAACACAATTTTGGAAACATCAGGATCATGGGTTGTATTGTGTTCTTTTCCAAATCCATAAGCGGAAGCCGTAACTCCCAGTATAAATGTGAACTTATTTGGAAAAGGTTCTTTACAGAGGTAAAATGAGATCATTAAGGTGAACTCCAAACCAATATGACTTGTTTCCTCATAAAAAATAAATTCTGACAAAGACATACTAAGAGAAAAGATGGTATGAAGAAATAGTAGGGAGATAATGGCATCAATCAACCAAGGAGTAAGGCCCACAATAGTTCCTTTCCTCACAGGCCAACGAAGGAACCAACCCTGCCTATACCTTAACTTTGGACTTCTAGTCACAATAACTATGAAACAATACATTTCTACTGTTTAAGCCACCAATGGTACTTTTTTATGGCATTCTAGCAAATCATTATAGTATACAGTATGACATTAATTTAGTTTTAAAAGAGAGAAGATTTAAATTAATAATAATCCTCAAGATATAGTAAGTTTGTTTTTTTGCAAATATACAGGAAAAATGAAAACATTTTAAGCATAATTTCCTTTTATGTTTCAAAATGGCTACAATCCATACATTAACCTGCTTTATCTTGCATGCTTATATATAGCAATACAATGAAAATTCCTAGAGCCCAAATATTGGTATCTTATAGCATTTTCCACTTTATTAAACAAAGCTTCATCTTGTTAATTTAAAATTTATTTTGAGAAATGAATATTATTTTGAAAAGCATCAGCCTTGGCTACCAAGGATTCAGCTTAAAGAGACTCCTTTTGGAAAATCTGGACAATTTAGCTTAATTTTCCTTTTATATAAAGGTGGCAGTAAACTGAAAATAAATTAGCTTGTTCTAAGCCATAAATCTGTGCAGATACTCAATTAACATAATGTTTATGGGAGACAAGTCTCTCCTACAAGTCAATGGATTTGTGGCTAAATTAATAATAATGGAGGGAGAATATTCAATTGATAAAAGAAAGTATAAAAAACAATGAGTTTTATGAATGCAATACTACCTCCCAATCAAATAGTTTGAAGAATTGTTGGAGTAATAGTAATATATATGTTTTTCCTTTTTCCCTGAAAATAAAAATTATAGACAGTAACGGGGAAAAATAGTAAGCAAAAACAAATTAAGGCTGAATCTACTAACCTGATAATGTGAGTTCAGCAGTGGATTTCAGAATCCCACCTCAAGCAGTGGATGTTATGCTTAAAAAAAATGATTTGTGAAGCAATGCAACATCTAGGGAACATTGAAGAATATTTTGGGGTTGATTTGTATCAGACTATTATATCAAAAACCTGGCCAGCACATAACTAGGTCTAAGAACAGTCAGAGATTAAGCAAAAAACAAACTCATAGACAAACAGTGGTATGGTGATTACCAGAGGGAAAGGGAGTTGGAGGGAGGTAGAAGAGAAAAAATGGTGATAGAAGGAGGCTTGACTTGAGATGGTACACACACAATATAATATATGGATGGATGTATTATAGTATTATACACCTAAAACCTATATAATTTTATTAACCAATATCACCCCAATAAATTCATTAAAAAAGGAATAGTTAGAGAGGATGAGTGGGCAAAACAAAAGAAAACAATCATTCTTATTAACTCTATGTCTCTTAAAATCATAAATTAGGATTATATCTACACTAATAAAAGAGAAACATGGTAATTAGCGTATGACCAGTACCCTTCCCATTGGCTAATCAGGGCGACATGCAAAAAATCAGCCAGCCACGATGGCGGCGGCCAGCCACGCAGCTGGAAGCGAACATGAGGCTTGCTTGCTTCAGTGAAGGA
>NW_005355037.1:1244553-1267264 GCF_000412655.1 Myotis brandtii | reverse complement strand
CCCCCTGATTGGCCCTGCTCTGTGTGTGACAGGGGGCGGTGCCCCAACCCCCCAATCGGCCCTACCCTGAGCGTGACTAGGGGTGGCATCGCAACCTCCCGATACGCCCTGCTTTGTGCATGACAGGGGGCGGCGCCCCAACTCCCCAATCGGCCCTGCTCTGAGCCTGACCAGGGGCTGCACCTAGGGATTGGGCCTGCCCTCTGCCACCCAGGAGCAGGCCTAAGCCAGCAGGTCGTTATCTCCCGAGGGGTCCCAGACTGGGAGAGGGCACAGGCCGGGCTGGGGGGCCCCCCGCCCCGCACCGAGTGCACAAATTTTTGTGCACCGGGCCTCTAGTATATATATATGTCACAGTATTCCTCCAGTAAAAGTAATAAGCACTCTTCAGTTTCTTGACAACTGGATTACTCTAACTAGTGGGTTATATGATAAACACTTATATCTGCTATGGGATTGGCCTCACCCAAGTCTCTTTGGGAGCAGGATCCAGCCAGCCACCTTTTTTGTGGGCTCTGTAGTCTGAACAGTTTTTCATCCAAGTCAGTCAGACTGCACTCCCTTAATCTTTTAGGTCCAAGGGAGCGCAGCTGTTGTTTGCTCATTTGATTGATTTTTGTCAGGCCACTTTTAATTAATTCCTTTCAAGACATTTTCTCAAATTGTAATCATTATTGTTGAGGACAGTTTGGAATTTTGGAGTGGGAGTGAAAAGCCTCTCTTGGCTCAGAAACAATGAGTTTTAATCAAAATTTTATAGTACCTAAAATGGGGCATGATGGTATTTATTATCCTAAGACATAGGGCCAAATATCATTACAGTGGGAATGCTATTGTCCGCTACTTGTTTTCAGTTTATGCCAGTGCAAAGACACAAACTCCCCTATACAAAATTATTTGTTAAATTTTAAATTGCTTATTTAACACTATAATTGCCTTGAGCTTGATAAATTCAATCCAAGATTATTAGTAATCATGGATAATGTTTAAGTTAGGAAACAATAGCTTCAATTTCTCAGACACTTAAAATATTCCAGTTGACCAGGTAGCATGCACACAATTATCCAACTTTTTGGCAGAATTATCAAAAGGGAAATATTTTGTATGCCTTCACTAATGAAATATTTATGGCTCAATAAAGAACAATTTATTTTTGAGGGGTAGATATTCTAAGGAGAAATATTTTAGCTCAGTTCTCTCAGCAATGTTTGATACCTCTGTATGAATGAATCAAAACTATACCTATTTTTTGTCAGATTGGCAAAATATATAATATATTGTTTGGTGTGCTGCAGACTTTTAATAATTAGTTTATGTTTGCCATGAGATGAAAAAGTGAAAATTGTTTTTCTATACCCATTAAACAATAATTTCCCATTCTCCTCTCACCCAGCTACCATTATACTTTCGGGCTTTATGATTTTGACTACTCTAAGTACTTTATATAAGTAGAATTTGTACAGTTAAATTTTATCTGACTGACATTTCACTTAGCATAATGGCATCAAGAGTCATCCATGTTTTCACATGTTCATGTTCTTTTTTTACTAGTTCCTTAAATTATAAAGTTAGGTTGTTGATTTGAGATCTTTCTTGTTTTCATTTTGTTCAAACATTATTTTTTTTTACTTCATATTTTTTAATTCTTTAAGTATCTTTAAGATAGCTTTTTAGTCTTTGTCTAGTATATCTGCCATTAGGTTTATTTCATTGACAGTTTTTATTGACTATTTTTCCTTTGAATGGGCCATACTTTTCCAATTTCTTTGTATGCCTTCTGATTATTGTGTTGAACATTGGGCATTTGAGTCTAATAATGTACTACCTATGAAAATTAGATTGCCCCCTATCTCCATTGTTTTATTTATTGATTTTGGGGTGTGGGGGCTATTATTGTTAGCTGTCTCTATGCTGAAGATCAGCCTGCAGTGTAAACTTAAGGTATTTTTAGATTTTTTTTAGCCCTTTCCTGGGCAGACTGTCCAAAAAGCTCCACTTATATACCTAAGCATCTGGCATTATCCCATGTAACTTTTAAACTACCAGTGTTGCATGTATGAAAAGTTTGGGATTCAGTGGCATAGAGCAAGGATGAAGGAGTGTGTTATGAATTTTCCCTCAGTAGAGGTATGTGTTAATGTTTACCTGTGTGGTGTGAAGAAAGAAATAGTCCATGGTTGGTGGTTAGGAACTTTCAGACACTGAAGTAGAATTGCCTATGTTCCAATCTTGACTATATTTCTCAATCTTAACCAGTTAACTGCCATGCGTCCAAAATGGAAACCATCCCCACACCCATGATATTTTGAATTTAACTCAAAAAAATCAATTTGCGAATATTATAAAAATAAATATATTATTTACAATTCAGGCGTTCTTGAATATTTTCAGCTGAAAATTCTCACAAAAAGTGATTTTAAAGTTGGTCAGGGAAAACATTTTTTTTTTTTATAGATGCATGTGGCATGTGGGGAAGGTCCACTGCTTGCGCCTACAGATGCTTATGGAGTACAATGGGTTAAGCAACATGACTAAACTCTCTTGGCATCATTTTCATCACCTGTAAAGGGGGAAAATAATGCTACTCTATATGTAGCATTAATTTTTAGTGATTATTAAATTTAAAAGATGTATATACATATAATATCATGTTAATTGAATAATCGCAACTTAATAGATAGTATATTTTATATATTAAATTATATAGGAAGGATATAACATATCTACATGTATTTATATACTAGAGGCCCAGTGCACATGGGTAGGGTCCCTAGCAGCTGCTGGCCACCACTGCCAGCCGGGGGACTCCCTTCCCCCAGCTGCCTGCTGCCACAGCCGCCGCCACTGCAGGCCGAGGGGAGGGGCCGTGGGGGGTTGGCTGGCTGGCCCTGAACCCTGGTCAAACTCTTGGTTGAACTCCTAGTCGAGGGGACAACTTACATATTAGGCTTTTATTATATAGGACTAGAGGCCCAATGCACGAAAATTTGCGCAAGAGTAGTCCTTCCTTTCCCCAGATGCTGGCACTGGCTTCCCTCCTCTGGCTGCCAGCAGGCACCCGGGACCGAGTTGACTTCCCTCTGGCCCTGGCTTTGTCAGGAAGGACGTCTGGAATGATGTCCAGAAGACATTCAGTCTAATTAGATATTACCCTTTTATTATTATAGATAATGATTGGTATAGGAAACAATACATTTGTAGATATTTATCTATCTTCAAATATATGTTCATATGTATAAGTGTGTTTATGTGTTATATTAGTAGTGTAGTAGTCACAGTAGAAAGAAATTAATATATTTTTAAGTTAAAATTTACAGGAATTTTTTAAAGATCTAACATATGTAATAATTTTTATAAAGGACCAAAGAATGTTCCCTAGATTTCTAGGTTGTATGAGTAATAGTGCAATTACTTAAGATGATCAAGTATAGGGAAAAGTACAGTATTGTGACTAAGCAAAAAATAAAAATAAATAAAAAGCATACTAAAACCAGGTTTGTCTGTCTCCAAAGTTCATGCTTTAAGTAATTCCTACAACCTTTCTTTTCTGTTTGCTGTGGGAAAAGCACAATCTTCTTTATGGTCTTGTTCCATAGTGAACTATAACTGCCTAGGAGAAAGGAGGTTGCTTTGTATAATGTAAACCTACCTCTAGAACACATCAAATAAACATAAAATATGAATGAAATGAGAGTGTTAATTATGTACAGAGCTTTAAAATAAATCTCCTGCCTCTCTCTTTAAAAAATATAGTTGTTTCTTAGCATTCTTGGACAGAAAATTTACATTCATTACTCATAAGAATGAAGATTCAGAGAGAAAATTCACTGGAATAAGAATAGGGTAAACAGAGAAGGCAATGTCTTTATGGGTCATTATGAATTCTATCTGGTGAATAAAAAAAAATTCCAATATTTGATTATTCTCTACTTACAAAAAATGTAATCATGGTTTTTATTGAATTTATAAGGATAGCAATGGTTAATAACATTATATAGGTTTCAAGTGCACAATCCTATAATACATCCTTGGTATATTGTATTGTGCTCACCATCTCAAATCAAGTCACTTTCAATAACCATTTATCCCCCGTATGACCTCTTCTACCTCCTCTCACCTTGCTTCTCCTCTCGTAATCTCATAGTTTAATCAAATAATAGGTCTAGCAGAAGCTCAGGTGATTTTTTAAGAACTCAAATGGCTGTCATTTTATAAATGTCTCTGCTTCTATACCTTGCTGTCATTATTACTCAAAAAATCTATTTTATTACATTTTTCCATATATTTTTGTCTGCTGCTCTTTGTATTAATTAACTAGAGGCCCATTGCACGAAAAGATTCATGCAATAGGCATTCCTTCCCCTGGCTGCTGGCAACAGTTTTCCTCTGGCACCCAGGACCCAGGCCTTCGCTCCAGCCTCAGTGGAGAAGGCAAGCCTCTTCAGTCTTCAGTCTTCAGTCTTCAGTCTTTGCTCCGGCCAGGCTCTGTGCCTGAATATGCAAATTAACCACCATCTTTGTTGGGTTAATTTGCATACTCATCCTGATTGGCTGGTGATAGTAGCAGAGTGACACCAGTTTGCATGTTTCTCTTTTATTAGTGTAGATGAAATCTCAAAATATATTTGTATGCAATTTTCCTAGTAAGAGAATCTAAATGATCTCTCCATTCACTATTGACCCTTTGGTGGGGGCAGTGGGGAGAGGTCAATATTTCACCAGATATAAAAACTGTTGAATTTCAAAAGGTATTAAAAAGCCCCATTTGTAGTTGATAATTGTTACTAGGTGCTTCAACTCAATATTCTACAGGTATCAAAAACAGATTTTTTTCCTTTTAGTCTAATTACACAGAAAATAAACTTTATATTTATGCATATCATGTTTCCTAAAGATAATTTCACATTTTCATTTTTTCCAACATTAGTATTATGTAATAACTATGCTGTAATTAATTAATCAACTATTTATTTGTGCAATAAAAACAAAAAACAAGACCCTAATTCAAAATCAAAATTAGCTAAAATATTAGACAGTTTATCAATAAAATTAATGAGGGCTTATTAAGCAAAAACAATACATACTTTGTTTAAAATTTAAGAGATCAAATATGTCCTTGGAACATGGAAATGTATGTTTTTATAATTAATATCTTGCAGTGTTATGTCCACATTTTATTTTTCATAGACTAATATTAACTTCAAAGAATACTTTTCCTTGGTATATATGAATCTTCTCTTTTCTTGAGACCATATGAGCAGAGATCAAGTGAGTGCTGAGACTTATTGACTTGGCTTTTATATTTTTCTCCTATGTAGATTAAGAAGTTCAATACAATTGAGCATGGTGCAGGGGAAGCACAAGTATTCCAAGAATCTTGGGATCTAGGTTGACATCCCTGAGAATCCCTGGGACTCTGAGTCTATGTCCTGTACCATAGAACAGCATATAGATTCTTGTCACATCTAATTCACAGAGTTGTTGCAGTGATAAAAAAAATTAGATATTGCTGGTGAAAGAAGACCATTAATTGTGATGAAAATGTACTTGATTTTTAAAATTTTCATAGATGAGGAAACTAAGATTTAGAAAGACTAAATGACTAATTAATTATACATCATCATTAAAAAAGGCCATGCACTTTTTTTCTTTGAAATTCTTTGCAGAGTGATATAAATTTGAGGTCAATGATTAGAGTAATATCTCCTGCATTTTCTAACTTTTAGCCTAAATCATTACTGTTGCAATTTAGTTCAGTTCTTTGTTTCTGCCCTGGTGCAAGGGGAGAACAGTTGTCCATCTACTTATATAGGAGCTCACTCACATACCACATACAGTGCTATTATTAGATCTCTTCATTAGATGTGTTTTATCCAAGTCACGAAAATATCACTTTTTAGGTTTTACATGTTATTCTGATTTTTCTAACTGTTTAATCATCTCTTTTCCTTTCCACGGTACTGTCTCCAATGTTTTATTTCTATTAAGTTTGAGGCACTGAAATTTGAAACACTATTTAAATAATAACTAGGCCAATTATAATTGTGATATCTCCACATTCTCTGGTTAATATTCACTTGGAATATTTGAGACTCATATTTTATTGTAACTTTAACTAGTGACCATTTATTATTTCAAATAAATTATGGTCATATGCCACAATCCATTCCCCCAAAGTGTAAAAATATAAACCTCATTTTGATGTAATTACATAATACCATTTTTCTTATATTGCTTCACTATGTAAATGCCTTATTTTTTGTCTCAACTTAAGTCCCTTTTGGAGCTGAAATACATGGTTAGATATATAAAAGTTCTCATGTTTATTGCTCACTAATGGTACATAAAATATATAAAATACAATCTCAGATGGAATCACATTTGTTTGATTAAAACATTAATACCATGATTATTAGTTTCAGAAAAATTCAGACATCTTCACTCAGTTCTAGGGAGGTAAATGGTCAAGGGAATCTTCATCTTTTTCTTGCAAGGTTATAATTATTATCTTCGGGTGTTCCTTTCTTTTTTGGCTACAAGATCATCCATACACTTGGCAGCTTGCAGATAATGAGTAAAGTATGCAAGTGATGAATTTCAATAATGACCTATTGTATAAAAAAGCCAAAAATTTTTTCTAAGTAATAAAAATCAATACTAACATCATATTTAATATATTTGCAATGTTATATAATAATAATCAAATAAACAGTCAATTCACATAATCCTGTCTTTCGGTCCATACTTAAAATTACCTTGTGTGTTTTGGAAAACAAATTAAATACTCCAAATTTTTATTAATACTGTAAATAACTTTCACTCTAATAATAAAATCCCCTTAAAATTATTTGGCAATATTTTCTTAGTTCTGATTCTATAAAATTTAGCAGAATAGTAAAGATGGCTGCATAATGGAATTTTTGCTAGGAAATAAAGTGAAATTCTTATAACTGATTTGATAATAAAATATCTACATGAACAATGATAAGAACAAGTTTCCAGGAAATAAAAAAAGTGCCAAAGAAGAAAAAAATATATATAAAAGAATACAAATAAGTAACACATGTGATATGGAAATGCTTTCATTGTCTTACATATCTCTTTTGTGGTCTTGTATCTAATATTTATTTTTAGAACTTTCAGTTTTAAGTAGCACAATTAAATTTTTTTCTGCCTTCTCCTCTCAGAGAGTTTTAAAAATATTAGGAGACATCTGTAACCCCAAACCACATTACAAAAGAAAAACTAGCCAAATAAATAAAGGTTAAGTAGAGATATGGAAAATCCCTAAGAGATGACAATGTCTAACTTTACCCAAGCCCTAGAAACAGCGATGGTTAATAAATCTCCTCCACTCTTTTGTATCCTAGAGTATGGCCTATCACAAAGAGCAATACTTCCCCACATGATTTATTTAGACTTGCTGTCCACTCTTTTTCATAAGTTATACAGACTCCCATAAGACTGACATATAACTCCCTTGTTTACCTATGAAAAGGCTAAACACAGATCTTTGACATTTTGTGTGAACCTAACAAGGCCAGAAACATACCCTCCAACTTCCCGTTATTTTCCTCATGAATGATTAGCTGAATTGTTTGTTCTCTAAAATAGCTAGATACAGAGATAAATATTTTTTGTTTTGCTAACTGACTGTGACATCCCCTGATTGCAAAATCAATCCTGACTCTAAATCATTCCAACTATTACTCGTCTATTGTTTCTTATAAAAGTACTAGTGGCCCAGTGCACGGATTTATGCACATTGTAAGGAAATTAATTAGAAGAAAGATCCATGCGGTAATTATGCTACTGCAAAAAATTACATGTCAAAATAGTATATATAATATAGTATTATAAAATTAAAATACAAAATATTTTGATATAGCTATTCGCCCTTTCTCTATAATAGAAGTGTCAGTGATAAAAGAAAATTTGTAAAATGTACATTAAAATAATATATATAAAAACAACATTGATAAAAACAATGACTGATAAATTGATTAAACTTATTCTAATATCTCCCTGTACACCACATTAAGAGTAAAAAACTCTCAGAGTGCTTAACTAATTTCCCTTGTGGTGAAGTATTTACAACTTTAACTTTAATGTCACATGGTCTTCGCACTTGAGAGAAAGCAACATATAACTGACCATGTGCGAAAACTGGCTCAGGTAGAAATATTCCTACTCTGTCTAAAGTTTGTCCTTGTGGTTTACTAATAGTCATTGCAAATGCTGGCATCACAGGAAACTGTCTCCGAATTAATTTAAATGGGAGGCCAGTGTCAGATGGGGACAAATCAATTCTTGGAATCAGAACAACCTCTCCCTCTGCATATCCTGTTAATACTTCAGCTTCAATTATGTTAGGTCACAATCTTTTGATAATAAATCTAGTACCATTACAAAGACCCCATTTCCTATTAAGATTTCTCAGTATCATGATGATTGCACCTACTTTCAATTTTAATTTATGACATGGCATTCCCGACGGAGTAATACTATTTAAGAAATTCGATGGGAAAATTTTCCTTCTCAGCATCATCCGTTGAATCAATGGAATCATCACTCAAATAGGTGTGAAAATCTCCATCGAGTATATCCAAAATATCTTCATTTAATTTATGAACATGCTCATTTTTAGGACAAAGAATTGCAAAATATATTTTATTGATTTTTTACAGACAGGAAGGGAGAGGGATAGAGAGCCAGAAACATCGATGAGAGAGAAACATCGATAAGCTGCCTCCTGCACACCTCCCACTGGGGATGTGCCCGCAGCCAAGGCACATGCCCTTGAATGGAACCGAACCTGGGACTCTTCAGTCTGCAGGCCGACGCTCTGTCCACTGAGCCAAACTGGTTAGGGCTAGATATATTTTTAATAGAATCTATAGATATACTATTTCCAAAGGTAGCTTTAATAATAGATCCATTACAAATCATTTCATGGGGGATTTCAATAATATCCATTCCTAAATGAAACCTGCTATCAACTCTGCCATCTCTAAGTATTACTAACCATTTGCTATAAGCAGAATCCTCTGATCTCATATTTGTTGTAAGAGACAACTTTCTGAAACATCCCCAAACATTGCAGTACTTTAAACTCGTTTGCACTATGGCCGATCACATAGCATGTGGCACAACACTGAGACATTGTCAAAAATCCCCTCTAAGAAGGAGAACTTTATATGTATCATGCATGGGTGAGTCAATGTTTATTTTTAAATTGCCAGTGCACATCATATGTACCGGCCGGTCAGTTAGTAGTTTCGATGGTTGGACGGATGGACGGTGGGTCACTTAGCCTTTTATATCCTATATAATAAAAAGCTAATATGCTAATTAGACCAAACAGCAGAACAACCGTCCAGACAACCTTCCAGATGAAGCCGGGGCTGCCAGGGCTGGCCGAGGCAGCCAGGGCTACGAGGGCTGAGCCCCTTGCATGAATTTCGTGCATTGAGCTTCTAGTATATAGATAAGGTGATACTATCCTTCACTCTCATCTTCAAATCTTGGGTGCTCTCTCTCTTGCAATAGCGTGAATAAAATAAATTTCCTTGTTCTGTTTTTTATTGTTGAAAGAAGGAACATTCAAAGACGTGTATCTAAGAAAAAGAAGGCAGAGGACATATTTCTGAATGACATTCAAGAACATGGATTCTAAGCCATTACATCTGGATTACAAATACCATCTGTAACATAAAAATTTTGAAACTTCAGCAAATTTACCTAAAATGTTTTATCTTAATAGACTCAATTTAAAACAGACATGAGTATATTACTTTTTTCATAGTGTCATTGAGAAATTAAATGTTACTATATCTGTGTTCATGGACATATATCACTTGGAACTAGGCAAGTCACTTAGTAAAGACTATTATTTTTATTGCATTGATTTTTTTCTCAAGTAAGTGTAAAACAATATTCAACTTGGGAAATAAAATAAAACTAAATAGGCTGGTAGAGCATCTTTAGATGCAATTTGGAATGAATGTGGGGTTATAAATTAAGAATTGTTTAGAAAATCAAGTTATGCAAGATGAAGAAAGTAATCAGGATAGAACAGAGAAAAAGTCCTCTAAATTGTGAATATAGGCCTCAGTTATAAGGACTAGTAATTAACTTACATATATACACAATATATACAAATTATTATATAAACAATTCCTTCTTCCTTCAAAGAAGACCTTGGCCTAACTCTCTGTCAACCTCATGGAAATAGCTGATCCAAAAAGAATTGATCTCAATAATATATAAGCAATAATCAAATAGATAAATAGTTTGTTAGAATATTTATGTTTATTCATTCAATCAACATTTCATTAGAACTCACTACACTATTGCCAGGCATTTTTAAATGAAAAATTGGTTTAAAAAGATTAAATGGTACCTGTCATCAAAGAATTTTTATTTTACTGGGAGAGTTTGATAATAAACAACTAATATAAATTTTATGTTATGTTAATGATTAAGACTGGAAAAGAGAAAAAGTGAAACAAAAATAAAAGAAACCAGGAATTCTGAGTAGTAGTAATGGGAGATACTTGGAGTGCAATATTAAGTATGATGGTCAGGGTAATTTTTGAATGGATGAGATTTATACAAAGACTTGCAGAATGTAGGCATATAGCCATGTGGATAAGTAGAGCATACCAAGCAGAGGGAACAGTGAAGCAAAAACCCTAAAACAAAAATGTGATTGGTATATTTGAGGAAAAATAAGGAAACTGGAGTGACTGAAGCAGAATACTAAATAGAGAGAGTAGTAGAAAAAGAAATCTTAAAAAAAATGGGGCCAGGTTATATAGGGTCTGATAAATGCAGATAAAGTTTTTTTTTATCCTGAAAAAAATTAGTAGAAGAAATTAATAATCTACCTGTGGTTCAATAGGATTACCATTTCTGCACTTTTGAAAATAAAATAAATAACAGGGGTGATAGAAAAAGTTTGAGAGGGTATTAAAGAATGATGGAGGCTCAGTCCAGGGTAATAACAATACATTAGTGAGAAGTGTTCAGATTCTGGATGCATTTTAAAGGCAAGACAATGGGGTTTCTTAATAGCTTGAATGTTCAGTGTGAGAGAAAGGAATACAAGGATAACTCCAAGGTTATTTATTTCAGAAACAAGAAGACGAGGTATTATTGATTAAGGGTAGATATTGGAAGAACAGGAGTTTAATATAGACATGTTGTGACTTAGATCTTTAGAAGTTATCCAAAAGGAGTTAATGTAGGCATTTGCATAATTAAATCTAGACTTTGGGGAGAGGTCTTTAAATTGAGATATACATTTAAAAGTTTCATGTAAATTGTGTTTAAGAAATTGAATTGAATGTAACAACCAAAGGATATAAAAGAAGAGAAAGTGAAAATGTGCATAATTTCCTGAAAACAAAACAAATAAACTAAAATTTAAGATAACTTAAATAAAAATAAGTAACACTATATTTATGGATTATAACACTCAATATTGTTATGGCATCAACCCTTTGCAAATTAAAGTACAGGTTAAATGCATCCCAATTGAAATTATAGAAGGCATGCTAAAGAAATTGAGAATCTGGTTTTAAAATTGATATATCAATACAAAGAATATAGCACAGTCAAATAAACTTAAGAAACTAGAACAAGTTATAGTTTTTTCATTACTTGATATTACAATTTATTTTAAAGGCAGAGTAATTATGACCATATGATATTGGCATAAAGATCAATGTAACAGAAGATCAAGTTCAAAAATAATCTCACATGGTTAACTAGTTTAAAACCAAACCTTGTCAAACATTCAATTAAAAATAAAAATCACAATAAATGTTTTGGGGATAAGAAAATAACCATATAGTCAAACTTCAAAATTACATTGAGATGAATATAGTCCTAAAATAAAAACCTTGAGAAAACATAGAAAAATATTTTAATTATCAATGGGTAGACAAAGATAGTTTACATACAGCAATAACCATTAGAGAAAAAATATTGAGTGATACATCATCAATAAGTAAAAACATATACTCATAATATATGGAAGCAAGGAAGTGGATTGCCTAGACCAGTGATGGCGAACCTTTTGAGCTCGGTGTGTCAGCATTTTGAAAAACCCTAACTTAACTCTGGTGCTGTGTCACATACAGAAATTTTTTGATATTTGCAACCATAGTAAAACAAAGACATATTTTTGATATTTATTTTATATATGTAAATGCCATTTAACAAAGAAAAATCAACCAAAAAAATGAGTTTGTGTGTCACTCTGACACACGTGTCATAGGTTCGCCATCACTGGCCTAGACAAATGACTTTATACAAAACTAAAGAATCTTTATAATTCAATAATTAAAAGACAAGTAATATGGACAAAGGACTTGGACAGATACTTTAAGAAAGTAGATATACAAATTAATGGTCCCAAGATGCCAGCAGAGTAGGTAAATGGTTCACTCACCTCCTCCCAGGACCAAAATGGAATTATAACTAAAATATTTTAAAAATTAACAAGAATAACCAACTGAAGAGTAGCTGAACACAAGTCTTATAACTAAGGATTTTCAGAAGAAGCCACATCTAGACTGGTGGGAAGGATGAAGATGTGAAAAGGGCTGGCCCTGCTCCCATGGTCAGTGACTAAGATTCCAGAGCGATATCACAGTTTCAAATGTTCTCCCTGAGTAGCATGGGGTCTCAACCCAACGCCAGGCTTCCCAGCCTAGAGCACAAGAGCCAGGAAGAGACATCCACATGTGGTTATCTGGCTGTGAAAATCAGTGGGGATTCTATCCACCAGGGAGAGATGAGAGTCTGCTAGAGACACGGGCAACCTCTTAAAGGGTCAATGCAAAACCTCCTTCACAGCCATTCACCCTCGGCTCTGGTGAAGTGAGGGGGAAGTGGATAGAGTCATCTGAAGAGAGACTGGGGTTTATGGCTCTGGGAAGAGAGCTAAAGATACAGCCAATGAGATCCCTGTACTAAGTCCCACTCCCACACCACAAACATCGTGTTTCTTGGGTGGAGCACTCCCCTCCTTATGGCATCAGCCTTGGGGAGTGCAATAACCGTACCCTGTACACTCTTTTGCCTTATTTTTGAGATCTTGTTCCCTACTGAGGAGTCAGCTCCCTGGCCAGAGAGTAGAGGTCCAAACAGACTCAGGGGTTCCAGAAACTGAGTTTTGCAGCTTTGGGGTAGAGGACAACCCCCCCCCCCCAACACACACACACACACTTTCTAGTGAACCTGAATGACACCTCCTCCTCACAGGAGATCTGCTTGCCCCACCTTCCAGGCTCCCTGCAGCCACACTCTCTGACTCCTGGCAGCCCCACCTTTTGGAATCCTGGTGGCCCCAGCCAATGGAGGAGGTCTGGATAGAATCTGAGACAGACTTGAATTGTGTGGCCTGGGATGAGGGAAACTCACCCCACCTTTCCCCAAACCTGACCATCAATTCCACCTCATGAAAGATTCCATAGCCCCACTTTCCTGATATCTGGCCCTGCCCTGCTGAGCTCAGGTACCTCATAATCTGGGACAGACTGAGTTTTGTGAATCTAGGATGGGGCACATTTTTCCCTCACATACCTGACCAGTGCAGAGCCCTCTCTTCACACAGTGAAATCTTGAACTGTTTGGGCCTGATAAACTCTGCAGGCCTCACCCTGCCATCTCCCTGAGACTTGGCAAACCACAAAGGTCTTCAGACAACCAGTTGGGGGGAAGCTAGACCGTGTATACCCTCAGACTTTTGTTGAATGACCTCAGACCCAGCACTGACACTGAGGTTGAACCTGTATCAATCTGGAGAACACCACTCTTCACTACCTGGTGACTCAGTGAGAACCTACTTTATGCAACTTGAGTACCACCAGAAGTTCTTCCAGTGACCCAGCTTAATAGACATCCAACAGGTGGAGGCAAGTGGAGGTATATCTCTGGGTGCCTCAAGCTTTTTCTGACCTGCCCCCAGGCTCTGGGCTGGTGAAAGCTGGCCTTGGTGTGAAGCTTGGTTCTTCCTATGGTTACAAAATCTCAACAGAGGGAGTCACGATCTGTGGATTACTTTGTAGTTCCAAACAGGTTGCCTACGGCAAGTCACAGGCAGGGTCTGACATTAACCTGCACCAGAGTTGCTCCCAAAAGGTCCCAGAACAAAAACACTCAATGGCCAGCTTCAGACAATATCAGAGCAGGACCCAATTAGCCTCACAAGTGGTATATTTAAAGGGAGATCTCCACAGGCACAATACAATGCTGATGTGAATTTCATTTAATGTGGTCAGCACTTGAACAGATTCTCATACACTGTGGTTGAGTTGATCCTCACAGTCAGTCTGCCTGAGGTTGGATCCCACACATGAACAGACCAATAGCAAACAAGACTCAATTACAGCAGAAGTAATCACATAACCCACACAGGGACATGTGTGGAGCACCCAGTTCAGGTGATCAAGGAGACTGTGCCACTGGGTTTTACAGGACACCTACTACATAAGGCCATCCTACCTAGACTGAGAGACATAGAAGACCTATCTAATACATAGGAACAAACACAAAGAGACAGCAAAAATGGGGAGACCTTTTTCTTTATGATACTATGCAAGCACAGAAAGAAACATACCAAAAATGAAAAAACAAAATAAATCGCCAGAAAAAACAACAACAAAAAACTAAGTGAAATGGAGGCAAGCAATTTATCAGAGATAGAGTTCAAAACAATGCTTATAAGGATGGCTCAAGGAACTTGGTGAGAAATTCAAGGAACTTGTAAGAACAGCAACAGCATGAAAAATGACATAGAAACTATGAAAAAGAACAAATCAGAAATGAAGAATAGACTAAAAGTAATAAATAGTAGGTTGGATAAAGCAGAGAATCAAATCTGTGATTTGGAAGACAAGGTAGCAGAAAACACCAGAGCAGAAAAAAAAAAAAATTTAAAAAATGAGGATAGTTTAAGGCAGTGGTTCTCAACCTTCCTAATGCCGCAACCTTTTAATACAGTTCCTCATGTTGTGGTGACCCCCAATTTCATTGTTACAAATTGAACACAATTAAAGCATAGTGATTAATCACAAAAACAATACGTAATTATATATGTGTTTTCCAATGGTCTTAGGTGACCCCTGTGAAAGGGTCGTTCGACCCCCAAAGGGGTCGCGACCCACAGGTTGAGAACCGCTGGTTTAAGGGATCTTTGGCACAACATGAAGCATAACAACATTGCCATCATAGGCATACCAAAAGAAGTGTGAGAGAGCAAGGGATTGAGAATCTAATTGAAGAAATAATGACTGAAAACTTTTCTGGCCTGGTAAAGAAAAAAGATACACAAGTTTAGAAAGCATGGAGAGTCCCAAACAAGATGATCCCAAAGATGCCCACACCAAAACAAATCATAATTAAAATATCAAAGGTTAAAGACAATGAGAGAATCTTAAAAGCAGCAAGAAGAGATAATTAGTTCTCTATAAGACATCTCATAAGACAGCTGATTTGTCAACAGAAACTTTGCAGACCAAAAGGAATTAGCACCAAATACACAAAGTGATGAAAAACAGGGAACTACAACCAAGGTTACTTTACCTAGCAAGATTTTCATTTAAAATTGAAGGGGAAACAAAGATCTTCCTAGAAAAAAAAAAAGCTAAAAAGTTCATTACTACCAGTATTAAAAGAAATGTTAAAGGGTCTTCTTGAAAAGAGAAGGAAAATAAATGAGAGGAAAGTAGTTATTTTTGTTTGGTTATTTTTTTGTTTGATTGCTTGTTTTTATTAATTCTCACCCAATAATATTTTTTTCTTTGATTTTATAGAGAGAGTGGAAAGGAGGGAAGGAGGGAGAGAGAGAAACATCAATGTGAGAGAGACACATTGTTGCCTCCTGCATGCTCCCTGACTGGGCCCTGGGATTGATTCTACAACTCAGGTACATTTTCTTAACATGGAATTGATCCTGTGACTCTTAAGTGCATGGGCCTACACTCTAACCACTGAGCAACACACTGACCAGAGCCAGAGGAACATAGTTATAAAGAATAAAATGTCAATAAATATATACCTATCAATAATCATTTTAAATGAAAATGACTTAAATGCTCCAAACAAAAGACATAGAGTATCTGAATGGATAAGATAACAAGACCCATACACAGCATTGAAAAAAGTAGGTTTACAGTTGTAAGTACATTAAACTCAGAGTTTATTCTTGTATTATTAGTTTTAATTATTGTATTATTTTCTATATGAATAACTGTAAACCTAATTTTGCCCACCCTTGAATATGCTATCTACAAGAGACCCACCTCAGAATGACAGATACACACAGACTTAAAGTGATGGAAAAAGATACTTCACACAAATAGAAATTTTTAAAAACCTGGGATAGCAATACTTACATGAGACATATAGACTTAAACAGAGACTATAATAAAAGACAAAGAAGGACACTGTATCTAATAAATGGAGTGATCCCACAAGAGAATATAACCCTTGTAAACATTTATGCAGCCAACATAGGAGAACCCAATATATAAAGCAAATCTTAATAGACATAAAGGGAGAGATGGGCAGTAATACAGTAAGAGTAGGGAATTTTAACACCCCATTGACAGTATTGAATAGATCTTTCAAACAGAAAATCAAGAAGCAAAGAATGGCCTTAAGTGACACACTAAATCAGATTGATTTACTTGATATCTTCAGAGTATTTTACCCCAAAGCAGCAGAATATACATTCTTTTTCAAGTGTACATGGAACATTTTCGAGTAAAGACCACATGTTAGGACAAAAAACAATTTTCAGTAAATAAAAGAAGATTGGAATCTTATCAAACAGCTTCTCTGACAACAATAGTATGAAACTAGAAATTAATTATAAGAGAAATATAAACAACACATTAATACATGGGAGCTAAATAAAATGTTACTAAAAATTAATAGATAAACAATGAGATCAAGGAAGAAATCAAAAGATAATGTGGGACAACTGAAAATGAACACAAAGCAACCTAAAACCTAAAGATAACAGCAAAAGCAGTCCTAGCAGGGAAATTCATAGTAATACAGGTTTACTTCAAGAAGCAAGAAAAATCTCAATTAAACAATGGAATTTTACACCTAAAGGAACTAGAAAAATAACAACAAACAAAGATAAAAGTAAGTAGAAGGAAGTAAATAATAATGATTAGAGAAGAGATAAATGACACAGAAACTAAAATATATATATATATATATATCAATGAAATCAAGAGATTTTCCTTTGAAAAGACAAACAAGATTGACAAACCTTTATCCAGATTCATAAAGAAAAAAGGAGAAAATCCAAATAAAATTAGAAATGAAAGAGAAGTGACAACAAGCACCATAAAATAAAAAGGTCTGTAAGAAAATATTATGGACAAAAATATGCCAGCAAAATGGACTAAATGGATACGTTCTTAGAAGCATACATTCTTCCAAAACTGATTCAGGAAGAATCAGAAAACCTGAATGGACTGATGACAACTAATGAAATTGTGATTTAAAAACTTACAACAAACAGAAGTCCTGAAATGGATAGTTTCACAGGTGAATTTTACTAAACTTTCAACAAAGAACTAACACCTATCCTTGTTAAACTATTCCAAAAAATTCAAGAGGAAGGAAGACTATAAGCTCATTTCATGAGGCTGGCATTATCCTACTTCCAAAACCAGATAATGACACTACAAAGAGTGAAAATTATAGGCCAATATCCCTGAAGAACATAGATGCTAAAATTCCCCAAAAAAAATATTTTCAAATCAGACCCAGCAATACATTGAAAAGATCATAAACCATGATCAAGTGGGATTTATTCTGGGTACACAAAATTGGTACAATATACATAAGTCAATAAATAGGATACACCACATAAATAAAATAAAGAATAAAAATCACATGATTGTATAAGCAGATGCAGAAAAAACATTTGATAAAATCCAGCACCCATTTATGATAAAAACTTTCAGCAAAGTAGTAATAGAAGAAATATACTTCAACATAACTAGGCCATATATGAGAAACCCACAGCCAACATCATATCAATGGGCAAAACTAAAATCATTTTCCTTAAGATCTGAAACAAGACAGGGATGTATGTTTTTACCACTCTTATTCAATATCGTTCATGAAGTCCTAGCCACTTAAATCTAACTAGAAAGGAAGAAATAAATTTGTCATTATTTGCTGATGACATTATACAATATACAAAGAACCCTAAAGATTCCACCAAAAAATTAGCGCTGATAAATTAATTCCAAAAAGTAGCAATATACAAAATTAATATCTAGAAATCAGTTGCAATTTATACACCAATAATGAACTATCAGAAATGGAAATTAAAAAAAAAATCCCATTTATACTTACATAAAAAATACCTGGAAATAAATTTAACTAAGGTAGTAAAAGACATATATATAACCCTAAGTGACCATTTGACCATTTGACCAGTCGCTATGACACACACTGACAACCAGGGAGCAGATGCTCAATGCAGGAACTGCCTCCTGGTGGTCAGAGCACTCCCACAGCTGGAGCGCCACTCAGCTGATCGATGGGCACCAGACGCCAGGCTCACAGCTGGCGAGCGCCAATGCAGCAGTGTGAGCCTCTCCCACCTCTGCAGCAGCGCTACGGAGCAGTGGCACAGGCAGGCACAGCGGGGCCAGGATGAGTGGGAGCAACACAACAGCTGGCCCAAGCTCAGGTTCCTCCCCGGCTGCCTGCTGCTTTGTGCGTTACTACATCCCCTGAGGGGTCCCTGATTGCAAGAGGGCACAGGCCAGGCTGAGGGATCCACCAGTGCATGAATCCATGCACCGGGCCTCTAGTAAAATTATAAGACAGTGAAGAAAGAAACTTAAAAGACACATATAAGTGGAGGCATATACCATGTTTATGGATAAAAACTATCATCACAAAAATGTCCATTCTACCTAAAGCAATCTATAAATTCACCACAATTCCTATCAAGATACCAACAGTGTGTTTCACAGAACTAGAACAAATATTCCAAAATGTTATATGGCACTACAAAAGACAACAATATTGAGAAAGAACGAAGTTGGAGGAAACTATACTACACTAGAGGCCTGGTGCACAAATTTGTGCATGAGTGGGGTCCCTCGGCCAAGCCAGTGATTGGGGCCAATCAGGGCCATGGGAGGTTGGCCAGCCAGTCAGGGGTGGGTTGGAGGGGCTTCAGAAGGTTGGCCAGTGCGGGGGAGGGATCGTGGGAAAGTGACCAGCCCCTTTGATCAGGGCCATCGGGGCCAGCAGGCTGGAGGGAGGGGCCACAGGAGGTTAGCCAGCTGCCCCAATAAGGGTCATAGGGCTGGCCAGCCATGGGGAGGGACCACGGGAGGTTGGCCGGCAGGGGGCAGGGACCGCAGGGGGTTGGCCAGCCGGCCCTATTGGGGCCAATCGGGGCTGTGCAGCCAGGGGAAGGGGATGTGGGATGTTGGCCGGCTGTGGGAGGTTGGCTGTGGGAGGGCACTGACCACCAGGGAGCAGCTCCTGCATTGAGCATCTGCCCCCTGGTGAACAGTGCACATCATAGCAAACAGTCGACCAGTCGTTCGGTCATTTGGTCGTCTGGTCACTTAGGCTTTTATATATATAGAAGGCCATAGTAATAAAATAGCATGCTCCTGGCATAAATATAGAGATCAATGAAACAAAATAGAGAGCCCAGAAACAAACACACACCTTTATGGTCTATTAGTATTTGACAAAGGAGACAAAAACATACAATGAAGTAAAGACAGTTTCTTCAATAATTGGTGATGGAAAAATTGGACAGATATATGCAAAAAACAAAACAAAAAAGTAGACAGCCTTCTTTCACCATACACAAGAATAAACTCTAAATGGATTAAAAATTTGAATGTAAGACTTGAAGCAATAGAAATTCTGGAAGAACATACAGGAAGTAAAATCTCAGCCATTTCTCACAGCAATATTTTTTCTGCTATATCACCTTGGGCAAGGGACCTGAAACAAAAAATAAACAAATGGGACTACATCAAACTAAAAAGTTTTTGCACAGCAAAGGGAATAATCAAAAAAATAGAGACAACCCACTGAATGGGAGAACATATTTACCAAGGATACATCTGATGAGGGCTTAATATTCAAAATTTATAAAATAAAAACAAAACTCATAATAGCTTAACATAAAACAAAACAAAACAACAACAACAAAAATTCTGCCCTGGCTGGTGTGCTCAGTAATTAGTGCATCTACCTGTGCACTGAAGGGTCATGGGTTTGATTCCCAGTCAAGGGCATATACCTGGGTTGCACGTTCAATCCCTGGCCCCAGTCAGAGTGCATGCATAAGGCAACCAAGAGATGTGTCTCTCACATCCACATTGATATTTCTCTCTCACTCTTAATCTCTTTCTCTCTCTCCCTTCCTCCCTCTTGCCTCCCTCCTTTCCAATCTCTCTAAAACTCAATGGAAAATAATATCCTCAGGTGAGGATTAACAACAATAACAAAACAAGCAAACAATCCAATTAAAAAATGGGTAAAAGACCTGAATAGAAACTTTTCCAAAGAGGACATATAGTTGGCCAATAAATATATGGTAAATAAATATAAAAAGATGATCAATGTCACTAACCATCAGAGAAATGCAAATTAAAACCAAAATGAGACATCACTTCACATCTGTGAGAATGGCTATTATCAATAAATCAACAAAGAAAAGTGCTGGTGAGGATTGGAGAAACCAGAGCCATCATGTATTGTTGTTGGAATGCATATTGGTGCAGCCACTATGGAAAACAGTATGGAGTTTCCTCAAAAGATTAAAAATAGTACTGATTTATGACCCAGCAATTTTACTTATAAGGATATACCCAAAGAAACCTGAAACAGTAATTTGAAAGAATATATGGGTCCTTAGGTTTGTTTCAATGTTACTTACAATAGCCAAAATTTGGAAGCAGCCTAATTGCCTATCAGTAAAGGAGTGGACCAAAAAGCTGTTGTACAATATAGAATGCAATATTACTTGTCCATAAAAAAGAAGAATATCTTACCTTTTGGGACATCATGGATTGACCTGGAGATTATTATGCTAAGCGAAATAAGCCAGTCAGAGTAAGAAAAAATACCATATGATTTCACTTATATGTGGAGTAAAGGATAAAATGAACTGACAAACAAAATATAAATAGACTAATAAATACAGAGAATAACCTGACAGCTGTTGAGGGGAAGGGGGATGGAGAGCTAGGTGAAAAGGGTGAAGGGATTATGCAAAAATATACCTCATAGACACAGACAACAATATGGCGATTACCAGAGGAAAAAGGAGTTAGGAGGAGGTTGAAGTTGGTATAGGGGGAATAAATGGTGTTGGAAAGAGACTTGTTTCATTATCTTAAGTTGTTTTGTTCCAGAATGTTTTTGTGGAAGGAAAAAAATGCTTATGAATAATCAGCATGGCTAATGAGAAGACAAACAAAAGAAGACAATTAAATTAAACAGAGAGGCAAATCTCAAGATTCTACAAACTCCGTACTTTAAACTCTATAGGATCAGAATTATTTAGAAGAATACCAACTCTATTTTGTTCTCTTGATTGTGAATTTTAACAACAAAAGGTAGCATAATGATATAAAAACTTAATAGCTTACATATATTTAAAAAAATACATCATGTGTGATCAGATAACTTGAATATATCCCAGCAAGGTAGAAAATATTGTAAGCCAAACTAAAACAAGGAAAAAGAAATGTAGGGAATCCTTAAATAACTTAAATGTATTTACATCCCCAAGATTTAATGATATGCACACAAAGGTACGCAAAGAATTGTTTGCTTTTACTATATCACTTTAAGCTATTACTTTTATAGAAGATTCAAAGAATAGGAAAACCCTGAAAGTTAAAATGACAAAAGGGGCTTTCTTGAATTATGAATGACTGTGATAACAACAAACACCTTGACATTTCTCAGTATGCATAGTCAACTGAAAAATAAGGTAACAATAAGATAGGGTGTGGACGAATTTGGGAATTATGTAAAGGCAAATATTAAAAATGTATGTGATTTTTCACCTCTGTTGTGTTTCTTTTTTAAAAAAAATATATTTTATTGATTTTTTACAGAGAGGAGGGGAGAGGGATAGAGAGTCAGAAACATTGATGAGAGAGAAACATCAATCAGCTGCCACCTGCACACCCCCTACTGGGGATGTGCCCACAACCAAGGTACATGCCCCTGACTGGAATCAAACCTGGGACCCTTCAGTCCACAGGCTGATGTTCTATCCACTGAGACAAACTGGTCAGGGCCACCTCTCTTGTTTTTTCTCATAAAATTTTTTAAAAGGCATTGTTTCAATTTATACTACTCAATCCTTTTAAAAATATTTTAATCTCAAGTTTTTATATATGTTTAGAACTATTTCAGATAAATAAGCAGGTATTGAGAAGTTGAGAATTTATATCCTTATATAATAACTAGAGGTTCGGTGCACAAAAATTTGTGCACTGGGGGGGGAGGGAGGTCCCTTAGTCCGGCCTGTGCCCTCTCGCAGTCTGGGACCCCTCGGGAGATAACGACCTGCTGGCTTAGGCCTGCTCCCGGGTGGCAGAGGGCAGGCCCAATCCCTAGGTGCAGCCCCTGGTCAGGCTCAGAGCAGGGCCGATTGGGGAGTTGGGGCACC
>NW_005355037.1:1241434-1243829 GCF_000412655.1 Myotis brandtii | reverse complement strand
ATTCTGGGCCAGCTTTAGCTCTGAGGCTTGGCTCCAGCTCTGAGGCCTCGGCTGCTGAAAGCAGGTATCTGGTTTGTTTGGGTTCTATAATTGTAACACTGTTGCGGTCCTGCTTGCTCCAGCTCTGAGATCCTGGCTGGCTGAAAGCAGGGATCTGCGTTTGTTCTATAATTGAAACAATGTTGCAGTCCTGCTGTTTGAAGCCCGGCTGGCTGAAAGCAGGTTTCTGGGGTTTTGTTTAGCTTCTATATTTGTAACAATGTTTCTTAAACTGAAAGCTCAGAGGCCGGCAAGGCAGGCGGGGAACGTTGGCTTCCTCTGTCACTGAAGCAAGCAAGCCTCCTGTTCGCTTCAAGCTGCCTGGCTGCCGGCCACCATCTTGGTTGGCAGTTAATTTGCATATCGCCCTAATTAGCCAATGGGAAGGGTAGCAGAGGTATGGCTAATTATCATGTTTCTCTATTATTAGATAAGATTTGTTTTAAATTAGCCCTAGCTGCAGTGGCTCAGTTGGTTGCAGTATCTTCCCATGCACCAAAAAGTTGCAGGTTCAAGTCCAGGTAAGGGTGCATACCAGGCAGAAGGTCCATTCCCTTTGTAGGAGCACTCGGGGCATGTCTGGGAAGCAACAGATCCATGTTTCTCTCTCACATTTATGCTTATTTCTTCTCTCTTCTTCTCCCTTCCTCTCTAAAAATCAATAAAATGAAAAACATTAGAAAACAGATTTGGTTTACATTAAAATCAGATTTTGTTTCATTGCATCCCATTGCCTTCACAGGGCATGTGTGATTCTCATTAACAGTTACTGTGAAAAACAACATAGAAAGTCAACATAAGCCCCACCAGGCATGGCTCAGTGCTTGAGTATTGACCTATGAACCAGGAGGTAAGGGTTTGGTTCCTGGTCAGGGCACATGCCCAGGTTATGGGCTTGATCCCCAGTAGGGAGCGTACAGGAGGCAGCCAATCAATGGTTCTCTTTTATTATTGATGTTTCTTTCTCTACCTCCCCTTTCCTCTCTGAAATCAAAAAAATAAAAATAAATCACCAAAAAAAAAAATCAACATTATTATTCATTGGTAATGGACCAAATTGAAATAAAAAAGGAACAATTTCCTTGTAATCTGCCCTTTATTAATAAATGTTTTTCAACTAAGATGGTGGAATGAGTCCATCATAATTTCTCAAAAGCTAATGCTTTT
This sequence comes from Myotis brandtii, assembly GCF_000412655.1. Classification (NCBI taxonomy): domain Eukaryota; kingdom Metazoa; phylum Chordata; class Mammalia; order Chiroptera; family Vespertilionidae; genus Myotis; species Myotis brandtii. The sequence goes on along the minus strand of NW_005355037.1, from coordinate 1,242,623 downwards.
AAAATAGATTAATTGGTATATAAATAAAAAATATCCAACTCGCTATTTTACTTCTTTGAGCAAATAAATATAGTTTTATCGAAAGCTTTACCTTTGGGCTCATAACTTTTTGATGTAGGATTTTTAAAAAATTATAACAAATTAAAAATGAGATTTTTTAAAATACCAGCATAGCAGAAATTAAACATAAAGGAAATATTTTATTTGCTCCAGAAACATTGTTTTCATGGTTGTTACAAAAGGTCTGTATTCAGAAAATTTATATTCTAATAGCAGCAGTAAATTCCTTCTAATAAAAAAACATAACCTACTCGATTCTGTCTTTCATCCAAAAAGATTATTTTTATGTGTATGTGATGTACAATAATAAATAAGTGAGCCTCTGCTCCCACTTACACACTTGATGTTACTTAGAAAAGCAATGCACACATCTAGGTGTTCCTGAGAACTCCCAGCTTTCTTGTGTCTGGATGAAAAGTCACAGGGCATTTGGAGTCCTGAGGTTGAGGCAAGTTCAAGCAAAACATGTTGAAGCAAGCTGAGTGTAAATGTGAAAAACAGCAGAGGATATGCATTACAGTGTGGGCAATTTCAACAAATGGATTCCCTTCTCTCTCCCTTATTTAATGAACACATGTAAACTGTAAGAAAGAACTAGTCCAAACTATAAGAAAGAACTAATGTCCAAAATCACACACACATACACGCACACTGACTCAAACTTGTGAAAGAAAAATAGCAAAGGTAAAACCTTTATAGTCAAGTTTGTCAGATTGCCCTAACTAAGCATATCTGCTTACAACATTTATATTCTAAATACATTCTGTTTAACTCTATTGCATTACTATCCAAAATTATATATTTTTTTCTAAATTCCAAAACAATCCAACTAATACTTGTGAGTCATTCATTGTTTGCAAAATGATCCTTTCACAGAATTTCCCATGCAGTGTCAAACTAATACGTCAATACTTCTAGTGTCTATTTATTTACTAGTAGCCCGGTGCACAAAATTCGTGCACTGGGGTGGGGGAGAAAAGGGCCCCCTCAGTCTGGTCTGCACCCTCTCCAATTCGGGACCCCTCGGGGAATGTCTGACTGCCTGTTATTGCCCACACTTTTAACAGATGACAGCTCCATTGTTGTTTCTTTCTTCTCATGCTTAAAACCATTGGAATTGGTAGGTATT
>NW_005355037.1:1229306-1241381 GCF_000412655.1 Myotis brandtii | reverse complement strand
GGCAGTGGGAGAATCAATGTTTTCTCTCATTAACTCGGAAAAGCATGTTCTGTCACCCCTTGCCCGGCAGAAGTGCACTAGGCCCCAAGCAAGCGAGGCTCAGTCAGGGCCGCCTTCGCTCATGGGTGCTGGCACCCAAAGTGCACATTCCTCCTCTGCAGTCACCCCGACTATCCCACTGTTTCACTGAGAGGATGGAACTCCTTGCCGCCTCTGGGTTCTTGATCTTGAACGCTGACTGAAGGCACCTCAGCGAGGGCCCAAGGGCCGACCACACCCACCAGGTGTGTCTGTCTGCACCTGCTCCCACCTCAGCACCTGCATTAGCCCCACAGAGGTGACCTTGTCGCTGCACTGGCCTCCTTGGGAACAGGGCATCACCACTCCGCCCTTTCACTGTCATCTCACAGGCGCCCACCCTCAGCACCCAGAACACCCAGACACTCTCCAAAGGACGTGAGCATGTTGGAGGGGACATGTGCACATCCTGTGGGGGACTTAGGCATGCTGGGGTTGATGGAAGTGGGGCAGAGGGGCAGAGGAACTTGTGCAAGCCTTGGTCTGTGACTGTTGCAGGCACACAAGGGTGACAGCATGCTGAGGGATGTTTGCATGCAAGGGAGGGAGGAGAGGATGTGCGCACCAGAGGCCTGTGGCTTTGCAGATCCGTAAACCCCCGTGGTGTGGCCAGGAGGACGTCAATCTGGCCCACCACGGTGGCTCTCCCTGGGATCCTGCACCTTCTGGGCCAGGAGGCGGGATTTGCACAGCCATTCCTCTGTGCTGATGGCCTGCAGGCACTACTTCAGCTCAGCCTGCAGGCTCCGCTTGGCACGCTCAGGGCTGCCACCGCAGCCATGTGGAGAGTACACGCCGCTCTCCACCGGCCTGCCTCCCCTGCCCAGAGGCTCTCCAAAAGCTTCCCACAGGCCCAGAGCGGCCTGGGCGGGGCGGGACGCCAGCTTGCGCTGCTCACCTGCCCAGAGTGACAGGGGCGGGGCGAAAACCAGGTGTCCTGCCCCGCCCAGCCCTGGCTAGTCTGCCCCTGTGCATGCTCACTGGCCCAGATCGGCCAGGGCAGAGCGGTGTGGGACTCCTGCCCCCAGGAGCTTGGCGCCTGTGCATGTGCGTGCTGCCCCCAGGCCCATCATCTTTGTCAGGTTAATTTGCATATCACTCCGATTGGCTGGTGGGCGTGGTTTGAGCGTAGCAGAGGGATGGCTAATTTTGTTTCTCTTCTTTTATTATATAGGATTTTTAAATATATCTTTATTGATTTCAGAGAGGAAGGGAGAGGGAGAGAAAGATAGAATCATCAATGATGACAGATAATCATTGATAGGCTACTTCCTGCACACCCCCTACAGGGGATCAAGCCCTCAACCTGAGCATGTGCCCTTGACTGGAATCAAACTGGGGATCCTTCAGTCACAGGCCGACACTCTATCCACTGAGCCAAACCAGCTAGGGCACTAGTGTCTCTTTATTATGGTTAAGGAAAATGTTCAGATGAATTAAAGCCACCTGATTGTTAAGTAGAATTTACCAAATTCTGAATTTAATAACATCAAAGTTTATTTCTAATTGAATAGTAATGTGAAAAATATGTCTTCCAAAAGATTTTAAAACAATTTCTAAAAATCATAGTTCATTTTTCTCCAATATCATATTTTTTTTCTAAGAAGAGAAGCTAGTGTTTTATTTTTTTTAAGAAATACTATGCCAAGCCACACATTTTATAAACATCATTATTAGGAAAATTAATTTGGAATATCAGTGATAAAGAAAATAAAAATGGCAAATATATATTCCTGTGGCAACAATTGGTAGAGGTCAGTGAGACTTGAAATTTTGGTTGATAGCATGGAAGCAAATGATGTGTATTTCTTAAAGCAGCATTGCCCAAATTAAAATTATTATCTATGACACATAAAAATGATGAATTGTGATCCAGGTCCAGTGAATCAGAATATTCTGTAAAAGGACACATGGAATCCATATTTTTAGTAAGTAAGCTAAGTGATTGCTATAATTATAAAAGTTTGGGAGAAACATTCTTAATATATTTCATAAAATTTTAAGGGTAAATAGTAATATTAATCATATGAACTCTTTTGTTCTAAATAAAATACTATAATATTAACTGTGTTTTTGCTATTGTTTGACAAATGCATATACCTATATAATCCATAATGTTACCAAAATGTAGAATATTACCATCATCCCAGGAGTTTCTCTAATGCCCTATACAATCAACTTTTGTCCTACATGCATGGAAACAATAGCTACTCTAATTTTTTTTCAACCATACATGAGATTTGCTTATTCATTGATGTCATAAAAATGGAATCAAACAATATTCCTCTTCTGTTTAAGGCTTCTTTCACTCAGCATAAGGATTTTGAGTTTAACCCATGGGGTTGCATACACCAGTAGTTTCTTATTTCTATGTAGTGTTCCATTTTATTAACATACCAAAATATATGTATTCATCTTCCTACTGATAGGCATATGGAATTTTTCCAGTTTGGAGTTAATATGAATAAAGCTGCTATCAACATTCTTGTACATGTATTTTGTGGACACATGTTTTCATTTTTCTTGAGTAAATACTTAGGATAGGAATCACAGGGTCATAAGATAGATATAGTTTTAATTTTATAAGCAATTCCAAGACATTTTTCCAAAATGGATGTGCCATTTACACTGCCACCAATAACATGAGCTCATTAATTCATGACCTTCCATCATTTGGTGTGTTTCAGACTTGTATGGCTTTGATTTGCTATGTTTTTCTATGGATTATGATAATTTAAATATTATTGAACTATTTTTTAAAAGTTAGGTGAAATTCTTCATTATCCAAGTACAAATTATTTATCAATATAAATTAACCATCTTAATATTTTTTAACATAATTAGTCAAATTTTACCTCTACTTGGATCAGTTTTGATGATTTCATGGCTCTAGGCAATCAAACATTTATATTTTTACAAAGTCAAAAGTAGTAATTTCTTTTAAAAAGTTTACTAGTAATCTGCCCAGCTGGCATTGTTCAGTGGTTGAGCGTAGACCTGTGAACCAGGAGGTCACGGTTCAATTCCTGGTCAGGGCACATGCCTGGGTTGTGAGCTTGATCCCCAGTGTGGGGCATACAGGAGGCAGCTGATCAATGATTCTCTGTCATTGATGTTTCTATCTCTCTCTTCCTCTCTGAAGTCAATAAAAATATATTTTAAAAACAAATAAATAAAAAAGTTTAATCTGTCTAATATTGCTTACATTTTTATTGTATTAAATTGCTGAGAGCTTATCAATTTTATGTGTTACTAAAACACTAATTAATATCTTTATATTTTTGTTGTTTTGTTGGTTAAATTCAAAAGATAATTCCTCATTCTTTGCAACGTTTTTCTTCTTTAATGAATTATAGATAGCTATAAACTCCCTCTCCTAAAGCATTTACTCCATTTCATATGTGTTAGTATAAGGGTATTTCTTTTCATTGATTTCTCAGTAGTTTGAATTGTATTAGTTTAATTTTATTCTTTGATTGCAGAGTCAAAGTATGTTTTCCCAAAAGTAGTTAAGATGTTTATTGACACACTTTTTAGTTATCATGAATAACTTTATTTAAAATAATAATAATAAATAACCTATATAGACAATAAAATCTTAACATTCTAAGTTTTTCTTGTGGCAAAAAAATTGAGATGTTTTACTAATAGTTTATACTAGTACATATTTCTATAATGTATGTATATTGTCTATTTGAAAAGTTAATTTTCTCATTTTCTTTTCTTTTTTCTATCCCTTCTTCCCTCTCTCCTAATTTCTCTTTATCTTCTATCTCTCTATGATGATGTTAATCTTTTTACTGTAGAATCAATTAAGGACATGTTTATGATATCTATATCTTCTTAATGGTGCTCTACTAGGTCTTTATTTTCAATTTTTAGTATCTAATATGAATAATTCTATATTTGTGCTCATTTCGTTTTTGTGTGTATTTCTATTGAAAATTATCAAACCTTACTTTATCTCTTGGTCTAAATATGTCATTGTTTTGGAAACAACATTTTTTGCACTAACCCAATCTGAGATTGCATTATAGGAGAATTAAATCTATCTACATATAAGTTAGATATGGAATGTTATTAGATATAACTATTTAATATAGGCATCCATTTATGTTTGTCATTTATCTTCTATACTTTGCTCTTCTCTTTAATCTTTCTGACTAAAATTATTTTTCTAGTGTTTTCCTCAGATGTAGTGTTTGTGTGGTATCTCCAAATTGTTGCGTATCTGTGTTAATTTTTCTTTCATCTTGACCACAGTTACCTCTGTGGGATAGTGGATAAATCAGTTGCAATCATTTCCTCTCAGTCGTCTCTGAATATTACTTAATAATTGTCAAACTTAAAATGCCAGGCAAATATTATATACAAGTTACTAACAAGTGTGTTATGCCTGAAAGCATGTAGCTATTTTTTCTCTTTGTGATTAGATTTCATTAATTTTACCAGGATATGCTAGGGTTAGTGTTACATTTGGTTTTGCTTTTAATTTCTTTCTGATCAATTCATTCTGAATTCTCTGACTCTTTTGATTTTAGATTTAGTTTTTTCAACTCAGGGAAACTTTCATTAATAATTAACTAGTGCTCTTCTTTTAGTTTTCTTTTATCTGCTCCTAGAATTTTAGATATATTAGCTATTCTAAATACATTTTCTTTTCTGTTAACATTGGTTCTCACTTGACTAAATTGTTCAGGCTCTTGTACCCCAGCCTGGTTGGGTATTTCCCTAAGAAGTAAATAGAATTAACTCAAATCTAAAGTGGGAGCTCCCAGGTGGAAGTTGTCAGCTAATCACATCCCTCATATGTAGCTAGCCAGGCTTTTCTTTAGGAAGGATCTGAGCAGCAGAGTTCTGTGTCTGCCACAAAGTGGTAAGAAAAACATTGTTATCTTTATCCTGTTTGTGTAAAGAAGCTTAAAAAACATATAGATACTATAATAAGATAAATATTGTTTAACTAAAGGAGGTAAAAAAAATTTTTTAAAAGACTGAGGTATAAAGAAGACAGAAATTCAGCTATGAATCATGTATACATTGTACAAGTGATACCACTGTAATAAACCTAGTTATGAATAATAAAAAAGGAGCAAAGGCATGCCATTTGTGCAGCTTTGCCAGGAAGCCGTCATTCTATTCCCCACAGATCGCTGGGGGAAGGGAATAGATAGGGGGGAGAATAGACGCATGCCCAATAAAGCCTGGGTGACATAGGGAAGGTACTTGTCTGTCAGTCACACCTGGAAACAGGTCATTGGCCAGAATAGTTGTGGCCACTGCGAGCACAGGAAGATTTGGAAGATTTAATCCCCTAAACAAAGAAGTTTGCTCTTTTGGCACTCTCTTGGTTCCTCTTCGTTGAATCCTGATTTGTGGGGCCCTCACGCTTCTGCATTTGTCCACACGGCTCATGGACATGTGGACTGCACACAATGGACTAGTGGACTTCAACTAGCCGGGTGCTCTTCTGGACCCCACTCCACCAGGGAAAGGAAATTTTGGTCAGTAAAGCTTCTGGCTTTTCTGAAGGAATGTAATTACATGAAAGTAAAGCTTTCTACCACATCTCATCCTCCTGTGGGGGCCTCCAAAAATGCTTATTCTAGTGGTACCTCAAGAACCCCACTCCCACTAGCAATGGAGATAGACCATCCATCCATTTCTCCGATAACACAGGAAAGGTCATTACATCACTTAGAAAATTCACTGTATCGATAAAGTTAAGAATTTGAAATTACTTACATGAATCACAACTTTCCTTGGTGCTATGATCAGACAAAATTTTTTCACCAAAGTATTTATACGTTGGCAGGCTGATTACAAAAGAAGACTAGACTTTGTAATTCCACCAAACCAGTGGTAAAATTGCCATTTTGTTTATTTTTTGCCTTTGGTATTATTTCGCTAAGACTGAATGACAACCCAAACACAGGAGTGCGCAGAAAGAAAAGGCTCCAAGGAAAGTGTTCATTTTCTGGTCCAGTAAACAAGAAAAGAGAAAATCACAGAGTCACGGAGTCAGCCACAGTGGGTTAGATTTCTATTTGTCTTCCTTTCTTTTTCTTTTGTTTGTTTGCTTGTTTATTTGTTTATTTTGTGTGTGTGTGTTTGTTGTCCTCTCTCATCTCAGCCGGCAGTGACTGCCGTGTGGTGCTGGTGCCAGTGCAGTGGTGGCCTTAAACTCAGAGGGGTGGGAACCTTTCTCTCCCACCACAGGATCCATAGTTCCAAGAGCATGGATGCCCCATTGCTTATCTTTGCTCTTTATCCTGATAGCTGGCTCTAGATGTGGACTCAGTCACAGAGAGTGTATGGCGGAGCAGGCAAGTTAGGGAAATGAAGCCCTAGGGAAGCAGAAAGAATAAGGGCAATTGCAGAGAAGAAGGAACTCCAGAACTGAATTTCTAAAAATTGTTTCATTTCCTGGGTTCAGTCCCAAGATGCATTTACATAGACCTTTGAACTGATACCATCGTAATTAACTAGTTACTAATAACAGGAAAGGAACAAAAGAAAGGCCAGATATTATAGGCATGTTCCCTGCTAAACACTGGGGGAGAGAACCACATAGGGAAGATAGATGCATGCCCAACGAAATGGGGGTGACATAGGGAAAGTACTTGCTTGTCAATCACACCTGGGAGCAGAGATGGTTGGCCAGAATAAGCACGGCCACTACAAGCACAGGACAATTTGAAACACATAATCCGCTGAACGAAGGAGCCGCGCTCTTGTGCTTTCAGAACTCTTGGGACTCTTGTTGCTTGGAGTGAACTTCCTTGGCTTTCTTGCATTTGCCCATATGGCCCACGGCCATGTGGACCCCACACACAATGGACTACTGGACCACTGCTAGCCTGATGCTGGACTGGACCTGGCTCCAACGTGGAATAGAAACTCTGGACACTGGCTCTGATTTTAGCTCTACTGACACCCCAGCTACACTTCTTCTAAGACTGGACTAAGGAAAACGGGACTTTGGAAACCCAGGGGTGTAATTCCATGGAAATGAAGCTTTCTATCATATCACATCCTCCCATGTGAGTCCCAGAAAATTGCTTTTCTCGGGATATCATAAGAACTTTGCCCCAGGCAGTAACAGGGGGAGATGAGGCCTGCTCCCCACCTGAAAACAGAACTATAGAAAAAAAAATCACCACCATCCAGGAACAGACTTCCCACTGAGAGGTGTGTATGTGAGACAGTTCCAAATGGCACTAAAACATTTTTTTAAAGCTACAAAGTTATACTTATACAAGATGAATAAGTCCTAGAGATCTTCCATATACTATAGTGCCTATAGTTAATAATAATATATTATCTATATATATAAAAGCCTATGCAACCGTTACAACTGGATGACTGGCCAGTAGCTATGATGTGCACTGACCACCAGGGGGGCAGATGCTCAATACAGGGGCTGCCCCCTGGTGGTCAGTGTGCTCTCACAGCCAACCTCCCATGGTCCCTCCTCCCAGCCGGCTGGCCCAGATGGGCCAGGCAGAGGGACCCCACCCATGCACGAATTCGTGCATTGGGCCTCTAGTACTCTGAAAATTTTGCTAAGAGAGTAGAACCTATATTAAGGGCTCTTATCTCACACACACACACACACACACACACACATATACAGAGGGCAGAAGGAGATTTATGAAGGTAATGGATATTGGTTTGACATAGATTGTGGTAATAGTTTCATAGGCATTTGCTAATCTCCAAACTCATAAAGTTGTATATATTAAATTTGTAGAGCATTTTTGTGTCAATTATACCTCAATAAAGTGGTAATAAAAACTGAGGTCCATAATGAAATTCAGCCCTCAGAGAAGGCCAGAGCCAACAAGGTATATTGTATATATTAAGCAAATAAAAATCAGTATTTTATGTTAGGATTCAAACAAGAACAAAATACTTATGGCATAATACTCAAAATGTCCAGGATACAATCCAAACTTACTGAGCACGGGAAGAATCAGAAAAGTCTCACTCACAAGATAATACAATAAGATAAATAAAAAGTAAAATAAAATTTAAAAAAATTCAAATCCAAAATAATGCACATGTTGATGCTATAGATAAAAACATTAAAGCAGCTATTGCATCCATTCTCCAAGAAGTAAGGAAAGTGAAAATAGACAGTTTAAAGCAGTAAAATAAAATGTACAAAGATAAATAAAGTGGAAATATTTGAACTGCAATATACAATAACCACAATAAGAAATTCACTGGGTGAGCTCAATTAGCATAATGAACATACTGGGGGGAAAAAAACATTGAAGTTGAAGTTTGACAATTTAAACAAAAGAGGGAAAAATAATACTTTTAAAAAAGAATGGCAAAAATTTACAGAGCCTTAGACACTAATGAGAAAAACTAAACTTTAATATTTATAGCTTAAGGCTTCTAGTAGGAAAGGAGACCAAATGTGGAACAGGAAAAAAAAAATTGAAGAAATATAGTTGAAAGCTTCTAAATATAAAGACATATAGTTACAGATTTAAGAAGCTGAGAACATTCCAAACAGGTAAAACTCAAACTAACCCATGTCAGCCACATGCTAATGAAACTATTGAAAACTAAAGTCCACGAAAATGCTTGATAGCTGCTAGAGAAAATTCACACATTACTTATAGGGAAACAACTACATAAATGACTGAGGATTTCTTATTAAAAACCATGAAGGTCTGAAGGCCAGAATAAAGTGAGGGGGAAAAAATGTTCATGTTTTTTAACTTTTTTTATATATAAAAAGTATAAAGACTGTTGATTCAATTGCAATAAAAATATACTTACGGAGTTATATTCCACAGGACTGTCGGGGAATGCCAGACCAGGCTCCCCTGGCCGGGCAGCCTCTACTAGCACTGAAATCTCTCCCAAGGCAGTCGTCTCTGCTGCAGAGACCATGCCATCTTAAAGGGGAGAGCGGCTGTAATCAGCCCAGCCATACCTTCACCCAGGGAGTCTTCGGATACCACCCAGAACTCTATAGCCGCAACGCCCAGGAACCAGCTGCCTCGGCTGCAAACCCATGAACACTGAGACTCCAGCCTCCCTGGCTGCAGGCACCTAAAAGCTTTGTCCAGGGGGAGACAAGGTGGTGGCCGAATAAGCAGATGGGTCCTGTGCCTTCTCACAGAGCAGATAGAAGAAACAGCTAAATCGAATAACATCCACCCAAAATTGGCAAATTAAACACAGATGGTGAGGCAATCCATGGATGGAAAGTTCAGAGATCACCTGGAGAGAGGTGGGATCTGGGATCCAGGCTGGAGGGAGAAATGCATGCAGCTGGGACTAGAGTCTCAGAGGGAGACTGTGTTGCACCAAATCTGCATCCCTTGGGGTCAGTGTAGCTCTCGAATGTAGAAAAGTGTCCACAGAGCTGCTGGCAGCAGGGGACTCTAGATCTAAGCCCACAGCCATGGGAGGCTACACCCATAAAGGCAGCCTGAAGTTCTACACCAGCTATGCAGTGCCGGGAGAAAGACTCAGCCCAGCCTTACCTTCACCCAGGGAGGCTTTGGATACCACCCAGGACTCTATAGCCACAACGCCCAGGAACCAGCTGCCTCGGCTGCAAACCCATGAACACCGAGACTCCAGCCTCCCCGCTGCAGGCACCTAAAAGCTTTGTCCAGGGGGAGACAAGGTGGCGGCCGAATAAGCAGATGGGTCCTGTGCTTTCTCACAGAGCAGATAGAAGAAACAGCTAAATCGAATAACATCCACCCAAAATTGGCAAATTAAACACAGCTGGTGAGGCAATCCATGGATGGAAATGTCAGAGATCACCTGGAGAGAGGTGGGATCTGGGATCCAGACTGGAGGGAGAAATGCATGCAGCTGGGACTAGCAGGGGTGGGCAAACTTTTTGACTCGAGGGCCACAATGGGTTCTTAAACTGGACCGGAGGGCCGGAACAAAAGCATGGATGGAGTGTTTGTGTGAACTAATATAAATTCAAAGTAAACATCATTACATAAAAGGGTACGGTCTTTTTTTTTTTAGTTTTATTCATTTCAAACTGGCCGGATCCGGCCCGCGGCTGGCTCAGAGGGAGACTGTGCTGCACCAAATCTGCGTCCCTTGGGGTCAGTGTAGCTCTCGAATGTAGAAGGGTGTCCACAGGGCTGCTGGCAGCGGGGGACTCTAGATCTAAGCCGACAGCCATGGGAGGCTACACCCATAAAGGCAGCCTGAAGTTCTACACCAGCTATGCAGTGCCGGGAGAAAGACGACGTGAGGTGGTGCGGTTGCTCTGTCTTTATAATTTCCATGCTTTTATTTGCTAAACCCAGTGCATAGGATCTTTCAATTACAAACACTCACTGAGGCTGTGGTGCAGGGGAAGGTGCTTTTTGTGGAATCTGGGGAGCAGAATAGGGAGAGACAATCAGGAAGCCAGCTCTGGAGCAGTCTGTCCCTCCAGCCCTGAACAGACATTTTTCTCCTGAAGACCCGGCTCCTCCTAGCAGTGCAGCCGCACCCAGTCTTGAGTGTGGCAAGGAAAGGAAGATTCTAAATACCCAAAGGGAGTCCTGGGGGACTGGGTTGAGGGGCCATTTGGTCCTGGAAACTAATACAGAAACACCACCATCTAGGGCCTGTGTCAGAAATAGACACTTGTGTAAATACACTGAAAGGAGGCAGAAAAACAAAGTAGGCAGATTGATCCTCCTGCTTGAAAACAAGGTTGTGGCTTATGACACAGAGGAGCGGTGGATAACTGGGAACTTAAACACTGTGCTGACTACCTGACAGGGAACTGAGAGCTTGCAGGCAGAACAGTAGAGAGGGGTCTTAAACCAACTCCCATGGGACATTAAATACTCAGCTGAAGCAAATGAACATCACAACTTCATTTTTTATCTTTTACTTAAGAAACTAAAATTTTTTTCACTTTATTTTTTATTATTTTTTAATTTATTATTATTATTTTTACCTTTCTTTTTTAAAATTTTTATTAGTGTTATACATTCTAGTTTTCTTTTTATATTTTTTATAATTATTTTACTCTTTTTATATATATATAATTTTTCTTTTATATATATATTTTTAAATATATTTTCTCTTTTCTTGTATTTTGGTTTTTTACTTTTCTTCTTATACACTCATTCTCTTTCTACCTCCTCTATATTGAATCATGGCCATTTCCCCATTCATTCAATTCCTTTACCTTACCTTCTGGAAATAAGCTCTGCCTCTTCAGATTCAGCTTCCCTCCTTCTTTTCTGGGTGTTTGTTGCTTGCATTTTTTGGATTAGTTGTTGGTATTTTGAAGTTTTTTCCCATATACATTTATTAATAGTGTTTCTCTACATGCTGTTATGCTAAAATATTTAGTAAATAAAACAGTAAACAGTTGATGGTAAGATATAGTCTTATAATATTTGTTTGCTATTTTAACTATTATTTACATTAAAACTGGTTATTGAATTTACTTCAGAGTTTTGCTTTGCCACAACATTTTAAACTTGTCATAACTGATGTCAATGTAGATTCATTTTTACCTTAATACATAGCAAATAGATACAGAAACAATTATAAATACACATTATACACAGGTTAGCACATATGCATTTATTGCTACCTCTGTTCACTAGAAGGTTTAGAAGCACCTCAATAGCAACCAGCACATCAAGTACTAAGACCTCGGTTTCTAAATATCATTTGTTGATAAAGGAAACCAAAATTCCTCAGAAAAATAGTTGATTTTAAGCCTGGAGTAGAAAAAATACAAGACAATCCTGTATAATTTTGCATTATCAAAGAGTAAGAAGGGCCCTGACCAGTGTGACTCAGTTGATTGGTCATTGTCCTGTGCACCAAAAAGTTGCTGGTTCGATTCCAAGTTGCTGGTTTGATTCCCTGCCTGGGCACAAGCCTAGATTGTGGGCTCAGGGATCATGCAGGAAGCAGCTGATAGATGTGTAGCTCTCACATTGATGTTTCTCTCTCTTTCTCCCTCACCCACCCTCTCTCTCTCAAAAT
>NW_005355037.1:1221413-1229176 GCF_000412655.1 Myotis brandtii | reverse complement strand
TGTGTGTGTGTGTGTGTGTGTGTGTGTGTGTGTGTGTGTGTTGCTGAAATGGATCATATGCAAATGAAACATTGTCTTGGTATATGTATATAACCATCTTGGAAATGTTGCTTGAACTATTGAGAAAAAATGGTAGTATATTCTTTGTTGTTGTTGTTAATCCTAACCCGAGGATTTTTTCCCATTGTCTTTTTCCCCTTTTTTAGAGAGAGGGTGGAAAGGAGGGAAGGAAGGACGGAGAGCTAGAGAGAAACATTGATTTGTGAGAGACACATAGATTGGTTGCCTCCCGAACTTGCCCAGCCATGGCTGGGATGAACTTACAAGCCCACATATGTGCCCTAGTCCAGGAATCAAACCCACCACCCTTTGGTGCTGCTAACCACTGAGCTACACTAGCCAGGGCCCTAAGTTTATTCTTGAAAGTTTAATACTGATGTTCAATGTTATAGTCAAATGTATTAAAATAAATATATTTTATTAATTAGGTTGTGAGCACTTTGCAGATAAGGACTGTCTTATAGTACTCTGGAAACTAATACCGGGGCAAGAATAAAGATTTGATTCTGTATGGATACTAGAGTTTCTGTTTATTTATAAATAGTGAATGCTTTTAAACTGCAAACTGACTTTCTAGAGTTGGAAATATGTTACAATGGTCTGAGATGAGGAGGAACAAATTTTATGATATGCTTGGTACTAGACTTTCTAGTGAAAAAAAATTCAAAATTGATTATTTCTTAAAAAGGTGAGGTATGAAAGTAACACTGATTTACACTAGAAGGAGTAAAGCGGTAGTCTCTCAATGCTGTTTCTTGATCTGTGTTTCAGCTCCAAGAAGATTCAGAAATGGACACTATTAATCAGTACATGGTTTATAATGATTTTAAATACTGGATATTTTAATATCTCATTAGTATTAAAAATGTCTTATGCTTGTCACTACTCAAATATAACTCAAAGAGTATTTCATTGTCACAAACTATTAAACTATTCCTTCTTAGTTCCCATGTAGAATGAACATGAACAAGATTGTAAGAATTTAGGAACTGTAGAAAAAGAATAAATGAACTAGGATTGTTTAGGATGAATGAAAGATAACTTAATCTTCAGATATATGGTGGTTTTTTCTGATAAGACAAAAGGAAAATTTGGAGTTATAAAGAGAAGTTGTGGGTTATGGAATACTTTCTTTAGAGATATTTAAAATAGACCTATTATGAGTAAATAAACAGATAACTGTAAATCATCAAAGTCTCTGCTTTATTTCCCCATTTTTATTAAATGTCATTCATTTACCAGTTATTTCCACTAGTTTCATGTGCGAGTATGTTCAATGGCAACACATAGCTAACTTTACAAATTAAACTTTGCATGTCATTTTTGTATAAATTCTAGTAACTTGGTACGTTTAAGGTAACTTCAGAGTGTAACTTTAGTTTGTATTTAGAGTCATTTAAAATGTGTATGATATTTTTGTTTCAATAAATTGCCAAGGAATAGCCCATCAGCTCAATGAGGTTTTTAGATAGGAGACAATGATTTTAGTTGTAGAGTTTCCCTTCCATTCCTACTCTTAGAAATCTTTGAAGTTTTATTTAATATGGTTCCTTATGCTTATACTAACAGAAAACAACCTTATAATTACATCAGTTAATGTAAATGGGTACTCTTAATCAGTATTAATTCCAAATTGTTTAGTATATATTTCCTAAAGAAATTTTTACATTATTGTTTTAATATTAATTTTAGTTGTGCCAAAGTGTTTATCACTAAAATAAGGTATGATTACATCATCATTTTCAGGAAATAAAACCAGAAAGCAAAACTTTTTTAGTGTTGGTAAATTGATGAAAATAAGGACAGAAATAGTGGCATTAAAGCATGTTTTTCACATTTTAGTTGCTTAAAATCTAGAGAAGCATTTTTTCCTAATTTGAGCCTTTTCATAAGTGTTTATAATCACTTATACATTGTTAGTGAACCCAAGATTAATGTACACTACTTGGCCAAGATGATCCAGAACTTTAATCAGTGATTCCTTTCCTTTCCCTTCCTTCCTTCCTTCCTTCCTTCCTTCCTTCCTTTCATTTAAGTGTACAATGTTCTGTTAATTTTTGGTGTACAATATAATGGGTTCAATATTTATATACCTTACAATGTGACCACCACACTGTTCCCAGGGTCTTTTCAACAAGGGCACAGATCCCATTCAGAAGAGCCCTCTGTCCTCATGACCTAATCACCTACACACTTCACATTGGGTTTGGGATGTCAACATACGAATGGAGGCAGAGGTGGTGGGTGCAGACAAAAAACTTTCAGTGTATAGAAGTTGGTGAAAAGAAGAATATAAACAAAGAAATAATTACCACAGTCAGCATACGTGTTTTTTAGTAGAATCCTTTTGGTATATATTCTAGCTGACAAAAACATTAAAAGTACAAAGCTAATTACCATAAAAGTTAGCATAGTAGTTACTCTTGAGGATGGAAGGGGTGATAAAGCAAAATCTCATGAGGTACTACTTCAGGGCAGGTAGCAAGTTTCTTTCTAACCTGGATGGTAGTCACATGGGCATTGGCTTTACAGTTATCTGATATGCTGCGTGCTATAATGTTATGCACTGTGTTCACATATTTTAAAAGAAAAGTACATAGACATATTTGTTTTAAGAAACTCGGAATCCAATCTGAGACTTCAAAATCTGAAACACTCCAAAAAATTTATAAAGTTTAATGAATAGAAATTTGGTTAAGCAAAAGTTTACAAAGTGCTTACTTAAAAGTGTCATTTGACTCTAAATTTGGAAATTTGGTATGAAATGAAGTATGCATGAATGTGAAACACATTTTCCCTTACATTTTGCAATTTAGAATCTTAAATTTATGTGAAACTTGGAATAACAGCTTGGTTCACCATTCAGCCTAAATATTCAAAATTACTGCCAATCTGACAGATTTGATACAATATCTTCTTAATAAGCTGATACACTAAAAAAGTGAACACCAATTATAGGAACACGATAAAATCATCCAGGAGGTAGAAGAAGTAACACAATATTATAAGCTTCACTTTTGTATCACTTCCAATAGTTTATTATTCAGGCAAATCATAATCCCAGAAAGAGTATACCCTCTCTGTGGCAAATTCAACAGTCCAAGTAAAGTAATTTAGTCCTTTATGGTCTAGGTTACATAGCTAAAAAGATCTAGTAACTAAATAGATCTCTTTAAATCTTTAGGCAAACAATTCTTTCAGTGAAGTTTTTATTATTTTAATTTTCTATTTTGTATAATATCTGCTGCCATTCCCACTTGCCCAATTGTTAACTAACTAGGGTTTAAATAAACTCAGACCATGAGAAGTTACCCTGAATCCTTCCTTTGGTGTTGTAGTAAGATTTTCTCACAATCTTTTTTGACACTATAGCTTCTGTACATAGATTATTTTTTTCTTTCCACTGAATTTTTCTGTCACCCCAATCATTATTCATAGTTTATACTTTTTCAATTATGGCATAAATGGTTGTAAGAACTTCCCAATATACATAATTGTGTCCTGATAGTTTTTTCCACACCATTTATGGTATTTAAAACAAAGAATGTTTGAATCATGGACATTCCTTTCTCCACTTTGATTTCACTTTGAATAATTTACACCAAGTAACTTATTTTTCCACTGGACATTTTCTTTAATTTAAATCCTGATCTATGGGGACCTATAGTCACTATAAGTTTACTTAGAAATACTCTCTTCTAATATCTCCCTTTAAATACCAGGTCATTTCAGCCCTAGCTGGTTTGGCTCAGTGGATAGAGCATCAGCCTGAGGACTGAAGGGTCTCAGGTTTGATTCTGGTCAAGGGCACATGCCTGGGTTGCAGGCTGGATTTCCAGTAAGGGACATGCAGGAGGCAGTGATCAATGATTCTCTCTCATTATTGATGTTTCTCTCTCTCTCTCCCTCTTCCTTCCTCTGTGAAGTCAATAAAAATCTATTTTAAAAAATGCTAGGACATTACATGTTTTCCCTGTAATCTATAGGAAAACTTACAAAGCACATGAAAAATTTCTTCATAGATTCAGTTCACAGTTTCAGAATCCCAACTATATATGCAGATTTCCTGAGGCCATTTTGTCAATGTCTCTCTGTGACTTGGTGATAGCAGTTTCAGACCCTGGGTCATATCAGTCTGATTTCACACAAGGGCCTAAAGACCAATTGTAATGTCCTAACTGTTTAATTGTATATTCTAGACATAAGTCTGGTCAGGGTTCAGCCATACAGTTTACTGGAATTGACAACTCATTGACATGTGACTGTTACTGAGAATTGTCAAAGACCGTGTCTTTTCTGAAAAATTTGTTGGAAGGGGGATTGTTATATAAGTAAGCATTTGCTACTATAACCAAAATCTAAAGATTTTCAATATTTCTAAAGATATCGCCCATATAAATTGCCCTATTTTAAATATAAATTT
This sequence comes from Myotis brandtii, assembly GCF_000412655.1. Classification (NCBI taxonomy): domain Eukaryota; kingdom Metazoa; phylum Chordata; class Mammalia; order Chiroptera; family Vespertilionidae; genus Myotis; species Myotis brandtii. The sequence goes on along the minus strand of NW_005355037.1, from coordinate 1,224,693 downwards.
TGAGTAATATTAGTAGCTAAGCTAATAACTGGTAAATATTATTTTGCCAAAAACTAAATAAAGTTTTGTAACATAAATAAAAGGGGTAATATGTAGGGCACTGGACATAAGACTCTACATGAGAAAACACATTTGCTGTTATTTTTCAGTTACCATAAAATTCAATTTTTAATTTAAAACCAACCTTTTGCATTAAAGAATACTCAGTTTTTGTTATTTTTCAGTTACCATAAAATTCAATTTTTAATTTGAAACCAAAAATTTAATTTGCATTAAAGAATATTCAGTTTTCACAGCAATTATTTGTTTCTAGTTGTCTTATTTTGCCATTTCCTCACTCAAAATACAATTTTGTATGATATTCTGTGAGAAACAAATTAACAATCCTACAATATGTTGTTGTTTGTGGTTTCTGAAGGAAATTAATAACATCTGTAGTTGGAAATTTTGTTGAAACCAAATCTCCAATGAATGGTGCCACAAATGCTATTATTGACTCAGAAAATTACTGTCTACATAAAAATAAAAATCCATGTTTCAGGCCATTATTATTTCCTTGCCTCAAGTTAATTTCCTCTACACCACCTTTTCCACTGATGACAGCCACTGGAGTTTTGACTAACCACCACACATTACTGTTCAGATGCCACAAATAGCACAAAGCACACTCATATTGGAAAAACCCCGAAGATAGCAATGTTCTCATTCCAGGCTGAAAATATATTTTTTCAGGATGATAAACAGATAAGCCAGTTAACCTCAGTGGCATTCTTGAACCCATAGATACAATATTTTAGTGTCAATATCTGTAGCAATATTTGCCCTACTTATCACCTAGGTCTTATTTGCATGTCCAATAAACATTGTGAAGAGAAAAATATGTTTTTAAAATAGCAATTATGTAAAAAAAAAACCACAGCAATAATATTACAGAATGAGTTACATTGAAATTATGCTAAGTGTGCTAACAAATAGAATTTCTTAGCAGTTAGGCCAAGAGCCATACTAGTCTCTGGGCTCTTCCAAATTCATGAAGGAACATGCAATCTTGTCAGATTTGTTGGCCTCTTACTTGGACAATGTTGGTATTCTAACTACAAAAATTCACCTTTTTCAGAAAATAACATAAGCTTTCAGAAATTAAGCAACCATTTTAGAGGTAAACAGCTCATTCAAGAACCAAGATTCTAGATATGGTCTACCTGAATCTAAAGTCTATAATTTTTCCAATTATTACTTCTTGCTTCTCTCTGCTATTTTCCTACAGTTGCATAATCCTCATTCCTTAAAGTTAGTTATAGTGTCCTGGAGGATACATTGAAGCAGCAAGAATGTGTTTGTGTTATTTGTCATTAAATTGACTCCAACTCCTGGTGACTGTATGAATGAGTGATGTCCATAATGGCCTGTCCTCAATAGCCTTGTTCAACTCCTGTAGGCTCATTACTAAGCCTTCTTTCATGAAGTTAATCCATATCATATTAGGTTTTACTCATTTCCTGCTTCCTTCTATATTCCCAGGAATATTACTTTCTAAGTATCCCATTCTTATGATGTGGACAAAATAGTACAGTTTTTCCAACAATGTTTCAGGCTTAATTTGGTATTGAACACACTTGTTCATCTTTCTGGCGGTTCAGAGGGAGGTGCCTGGCAGGTGTAGACCCATAGAGAAGATATAGATATGAAAATCAGGTGGAAGGCAGTGTAATAGTTGGGCTAAAGGCAATGTCATCTAGAACAAAGAACTGTCATAAATATGACAAGAGAAGAAGATATCTAAATGGTGTACACACAAAATACATAGGACATAACAACTCTTTTAATGTAAAACATGAAGAAAATTGAGGTTCCTTCACTCCCTATGACTTTGGAAGTCCTAGGAAAATATGATTTGGGGCAATTACATGTACCTCTTAGAAACTTAGAATTTGGATACATGAGACTGAGCCACTTGTTACTGAGCACTTGAGATGAAACATATAAAGAGCTCAGACACCCAGAGAGGAACAGAAATATAATGACTGAGAGAAGTTCATTGATAAATGAACCATGATAAATAGGAATTTGAATTTCTGATGACCTTTAAATTCCTAGTTGCTCTCCATAAGAGGTCTATATGTATTTTGGTCTGTTTGTGGGTTTCTGTGAGACTACAATATATACCCATATAAAAACCAATTATCTGAGATGGTTGTGAGTCTTTGTTCAAGAAAGAAAGAAAGAAAGAAAGAAAGAAAGAAAGAAAGAAAGAAAGAAAGAAAGAAAGAAAGAAAGAAAGAAAGAAAGAAAGAAAGAAAGAGGGACTGAGAAAGAACATAAATTATGAGGGGAGATCTGTATTACCAGTAATAGTGATGGGATTATAAAGGGAATAAAGACATAAGAAACAAGAAGGAAAAACTTTGACAAGAGGCACAGACACATAACAGCACAGACACATAACTACTTCCAGAAATGCACTCAAATGATCCTAACTGAATGCTGAGATTATATATTCGCTAGAGGCCTGGTCGTGCACGGGGGTGGGGGGGTCCCTCAGCCCAGCCTGCACCCTCTTCAATCCAGGACCCCTCAGGGGATGTCCGACTGCCTCTTGCAATCTGGGACCACTGGCGCCTAACCGCTCGCCTGTCTGCCTGCCTGATCGCCTCAAACCCCTCTGCTTGCCATCACCCCTAACCACCTCTGCCTTGCCCTGCACCTGGGACCCAGGACCACAGGGCTTGCAGCTTGTCCCTCTCCTAGGCTGCAGGTGCAGGCACTGGTGCCCAGGACCACGGGGACCATGGGGCATGCAGATTGTCCCTTTTCCAGGCCACAAGCATAGGCACAACCACTGGCACCCGGGACCACAGGGTGGGCAGCTTATCCCTCTCCTGGGCCATAGTCTGGCTAGTCCCCATTCCTCTTTCACAAGCTCATTTGTGCCTGGCTGGTCCCCATTCCTCTTTCACAAGCTCATTTGTGCCTGGCTGGTCCCCATTCCTCTCTCCCCAGTGTTGAGTGTCTGAGCCATTACAGCATTACAGCGTGAGGGCGTGATGATCATTTGCATATTAGCTCTATATTTATAGGATATAACAGAAACCTTAAGGAAATTTGTTTATAGATAAGTTTAAACTGAAGCAAATTGAAGGAAAGCCTGGTCCCAAATTATAGAGTCATTAAAAAGCACCTCTATGTTATTGCAGAATTATTTATAAAGGGTGTCCCAAAATTCATGCAAGAAGTAATTTTGATAGAAAACACAGGTTTATAATTAAAAATTGTAAATTTT
>NW_005355037.1:1217645-1221106 GCF_000412655.1 Myotis brandtii | reverse complement strand
GTTTGGTGTGGATTTTGGGCTGGAGGCATCATCGGACCATTCTTCTTCGAAAATGCGGCTGCTCAGGCAATAACAAAAGGGCCTGGAACCCTTTTTATCTAACAATGTTTTCCTGATTGTATAGCTTTATATATTTATTAATTTGTAAAAGTTTTGTGGCTCAGTTGGTTGGAGCATAGTCCTATACACCGGAAGGTTGTGGATTAAATTCCCAGTCAGGGCACATACCCAGGTTGGGGTTTAATATAGGTAGGGGTAGGTGTGGGAGAAAACAAACTGATGTTTCCGTCTCATCTCACATCTCTCTCTCTCTCTCTCTCTCTCTCTCTCTCTCTCTCTCATCAATAAAAGCATATCCTGGGGTGAGGATAAAAAGAAAAAAATGGCTCCAGGACTGCCTGATTTTTGTCAAGAAGACTTCCAAACTTTCAAGGAATAAATAATGTACTAATCTAGAGAGAGCAATCTATATTCTTACTAAATATACTATATGTGTATATATGCTATACATATATATCTATATGATGGCTTTACCTTAATAACATAAAATAATTTTCTGAAATGTAATACATATATCAACATAATTAGAACCCATGTTTTTTATTAAAGCCTTCATTGTGTTAAAAAACAAATTCTATGTTAATTTGTATATTATGCTCATTTTAAAATAGGTCTATTGTATATTATGCTCATTTTAAAATAGGAGGTATGGATTCTGAAGATAAAAAATAACATCTTTGGCCCAGGATACACATTTTTAATGCTGTCTTACCCTGAGTTATATTCATCCAGTTATATATGACCCTTATATCAGGTATCCCCTGGCCAAAATATTCTCTAGTCCTTCATTTGGAAATTCTGACTGAACTAACATATATCCTTTTGTCAGAACACTTAAGAACAGCCATGGAAAGATTACATGGAAGTTCTGCATAGTTATGAGAAAGGCAGGTGGGGAGAAAAGGAGGAAAATAAATTATCTTGTTTTATTGTGTGTCAAGTACTGTGATGGTTACTTTATCTTTAATCCTCATAGCCCAATGAAGTGATTATTCTCAATTGACATATGAGAAAATAGAATGAGATGGTTTTTCTGACTCATTTCATAAGTGCCGCTCCCATAAAATAGAGCATGATAGTACTCTTAATAAACCTCTTTGGGAAACTGGGAAATAATGTGTATGTATTTTGGGTATTTTATGGGAACTCCTTTACCCATAAAACACCCAAAATACATACACGTTAAATCATAAAGTTTCATAGCTGTGTTCTTTAGGATTTAACTGCAATGAAAATCTAGGAAAAAAATCCTAGAAACTATTATCATACAATCAGAAAATGAAAAAAAAATTCTCTTGTGGTAAAAACAAACTGAGGCCACAGGACATAGTCAGGACAAAATATTGCAGGTTATTATAGTGTAGTGTTAAGAGTAGGGCACCTGGGGATAGATAGTCCAATTCTACCACTCATTTAACTTTTCTTGTCATTCCTGAACTTGATACTTTGAAATAATTGTAGAATTACATGCTGTTTTAAGAAATAATATAGACAGATTCCATGTATACCCAGTTTCCCCCAATAGTAATATCTTGCAAAACCATAGTACAGTATCACATCCAGGATATTTACATTGACACTTTCAAGATACAAAACATTTTCATCACCACAAGAAACCCTTAGCTGCCCCTGTATAGCCGCCCCATGCCCTTCCACAGTTCCACCTTTTCCCCCATCATTCCTAACACCTGACTACCAATAATCTATACTTCATTTCTATAATTTTGTTATTTCAAGATAATTATATTATCTATATATCTATAGACATATAGATATATATCTTGTGGAATTGGCTTTCTTCACTTAGCAAAATTACCTGGAGAATCATCCAGGATGCTGTGTGCTGTGTGTATAATAGAAATATATATATATGGTAGCGATGATGTGCAATGACCACCAGGGGGCAGATGCTCAATGCATAGGCATGGAAACATGGAACAGACTGATGAATCTTAGAGGGAAGAGGAGAGAGGGGAGGGTGGGAAGAGATTAACCCAGTGATGGCGAACCTTTAGAGCTCGGCGTGTCAGCATTTTGAAAAACCCTAACTTAACTCTGGTGCCGTGTCACATATAGAAATTTTTTGATATTGCAACCATCCTAACTTAACTCTGGTGCCGTGTCACATATAGAAATTTTTTGATATTTGCAACCATAGTAAAACAAAGACTTATATTTTTGATGTTTATTTTATATATTTAAATGCCATTTAACAAAGAAAAATCAACCAAAAAAATGAGTTCGTGTGTCACCTCTGACATGTGTGTCATAGGTTCGCCATCACTGGATTAACCAAAGATCTTATATGCATACTAGAGGCCCGGTGCACAGATTCATGCAGCAATGGGGTCCCTCAGCCTGGCCTGTGGGGATTGGGCCGAAATTGGCTCTCCAAAATCCCTGAGTGGTTCTGGATTGTGACAGGGCACAGGCCAGGCCAAGGGACCCCACTGGTGCACGGATCCATGCACACTAGTTAAATATAATAGACTGTTTTTCAATAGCATTCCATGACATGGATGTTCCACAATTTGTTTAATCTGTTACCAATTTAAAAGCATCTTGGATATTTCCAGTTTGCAATTATTACAAACTAGAGGCCCAGTGCATGAAATTCGTGCATGGGAGGGGGTTCCCCTCAGGCGAGCCTGCACCCTCTCCAATCAAGGACCTCCTGGGGATCAGGCCTAAACCAGCAGTCAGACATCCCTCTCACAATCCTGGACTGCTGGCTCCTAATTGATCACCTGCCTGCCTGCCTGGTCACCCCTAACTGTCCCCCCCGCCAGCCTGATGGCCCCTCACTACCTCTGCGTGCCGACCTGATCGCCCCTAACTGCCCCCCCCTCCCAGCCTGGTCACCCCTAACTGCCCCCTGCTGCCAGCCAGGTCTCCCCTAACTTTCCCCCTGCCAGCCTAGTTGCCCCTCACTGACCCCCTGCCAGCCTAATTGCTTTCAACTGCTTCACCTGCCAGCCTGGTTGCCCCTAACTGCCCCCCTCTGCTGGCCTGGTCACCCCTAACTGTCCCCCCTGCTGGCGTGGTCATCCCCAATTGCCCCCCCTGCTGGCCTGGTCACCCTCAACTGCCCCCCCTGCCAGCCTGGTTGCCCCTCACGGCCCCTCCGCAGGCCTGGTCTCACCACACAGCCTGCTATTCAGTCGTTTGGTCGTCCTTCACTAACACCCCTGCCGACCTGGTCACTCCACACAGCCTGCTTGTTCAGTTGTTTGGCCGTCCCTCACTAACCCCTCTGCTGGCCTGGTGGTAGGCAGCCATCTTGTGAGGTCATGAGGGTTAATTTGCATATTACCTCTTTATTATATAGGATAAAGCTACTATAAGTATTGTGTGTAGATTTGTATATAAACATAATATTTTAATTATTTGGGAAAATACAC
>NW_005355037.1:1203650-1216346 GCF_000412655.1 Myotis brandtii | reverse complement strand
GTGTCTTAGAAGAATGATTGGATAGAGTTTCAAAATTTAGCTTAGGCAGTTAGTGTATATTTCTTATTTTCAAAAATGATATTGAAAAACAACTTTTATCCATTTTGAGTTTATTTTTGGGCATGTTGTAAGTTGGTGGTCTAGTTTTATTTTTTTACATGTAGCCGTCTTTATTTCATTGTATGCTCTTGCTTCTTTTGCCAAATATTAATTGAGCGTAATGGTTTGGGTCAATTTCTGCGTTCTCTGTTCTGTTTCATTGATCTATGTGCTTGTTCTTGTGCCAGAACCAGGCTGCTTTGATTACAGTGGCTTTGTAGTATAACTTGATATCTGGTATTATGATTCCTTCAATTTTGTTCTTCTTTCTCAAGATTGCTGAGGCTATTCAGCATCCTTTTTAGGTTTCATATAATTTTTTGGAGTATTTGTTCCAGATCCGTGAAATATGCCATTGGTATTTTAATAGGGATTGCATTGAATTTATAGATTGCTTTAGGTAGTATAGACATTTTAATGATGTTAATTCTACCAATCTATAAACACATTATAGTCTTCCTCTACCTCTTCTTTCAATGTCTTTTTCAATGTAGTTTTCTGAGTACAGGTCTTTTACCTCCTTGGATAAGTTTATTCCTATGTATCTTAATTTTTGTTGTTGTTGCAATGGTAAATGGGATTTTTTTTCAGTTTTTCTTTCTGAGAATTCATTATTGATGTATAAAAATGCCATGGATTTTTGGGTGATAATTTGTTAATTTTATCCTGCTATAGTGCCAAATTCATTTATTAATTCTAGTAGTTTTTGGTGGAGTCTTTAGGGTTTTCTATGTACAATATCATGTCATCTACAAATAATGACAGTTTTACTTCCTCCTTTGCAATTTTGACACTAGCTTACACCCACACAAAAATAAGCTCAAAATGGAAAAAAAGACTTAAATATAAGTCATGAAACCATAAAAATCCTAGAAGAAAGTATAGGCAACAAAATCTTAGACATCTCACCTGGCAATGTGTTTGCCAATACATCTGCTAGGGCAAGGGAAACAAAGGAGAAAATAAATAAGGTGGACTATATCAAAACAAAAAGCTTCTGCACAGCAAAGGAAGCCATCAACAAAATGAAATGGGAATCCACTGTATGGGAGAACAGATTTGTCAATAATATATTTGATAAGTGATTAATTTCCAAAATATATAAGAAATTCATACAACTTAATGAAAGGAAGACAAACAATCCAATTTAAAAACTGGACAAAGGTCCTAAATGTCTCCAAAGTGGACATACAGATGGCCAAGAAACATGAAAAAATGCTCGAAGTCACTAATCATCAGAGAGATGCAAATTAAAACAACAATGAGATGTTGCCCCATACCTGTCAGATGGCTACCATCAACAAATCAACAAATCACAAGTGCTGGCGAGGAAGTGGAGAAAAGAGAACCCTAGTACACTGCTGTTGTGAATGCAGACTGGTGCAACCATTGTGGGAAACAGTAGGGAGTGTCCTCAAAAAATTAAAAACCATTTGATCATTTGATCCAGTGATCCCACTTCTATGAATATATCCTAAGAATCCTGAAATATCAATCAGAAAGAATGTATGCACCCCTATATTCATAGCAGCAGAATTTACAATAGCTAAGATCTGGAAACAGCCCAAGTGCCCATCAGTAGATGATTGGATTAAAAAGCTGTGGTACATTTACAGCATAAAATACAATGCATCAGTAAAAAGAAGGATCTCTTACCCTTTGAGACAGCATGGAGGGACCTGGAAAGCATTATGTTAAGTGAAATATGCCAGTCAGAGAAATACAAGTATCACATGATCTCACTCATATGTGGAGTCTAATGAACAACTTTAATGAATAAAAATAGACCCAGTGACATAGAAGTATGGAACAGACTGACGAATCTCAGAGGGAAGTTGGGGGTGGGTAGAAGTGAGTAATCAAAGAATTTTTATGCATACTAGAGGCCCAGTGCATGAAATTCGTGCATGGGGGGGAGGGTGTCCCTCAGCGCAGCCTGCACCCTCTCTAATCTGGGACCCCTCAGGGGATGTCAGACTGCCAGTTAAGGCCTGATCCAGCAGGGATACAGCCTAAACTGGCAGTCTGACATCCCTCTCACAATCCAGGACCTCTGGCTCCTAACCACTCCCCTGTCTGCTTGTCTGATTGCCCCTAACCGCTTCTGCCTGACAGCCTGATTGCCCACAACTGCCCTCCCATGCCGCAACCTGCCACCTCCGCCAGGACCCACCTCCTCCACGTGAGGCAGCAGAGACGCTGGGCCCTGCTTCCGCTGTGCACGTGGTCATCTTGTGATGGCCGTCTTGTGACAACCATCTTGTGACGGCCATTTTGTGACAACATGAGGGCGTGATGACCACCTAGGCTATTATTAGTATAAATATGCATAACCCATGGACACAGACAATAATGTGGTGAAGGCCTGGAGTGTCAGGGTGCTGGAGGGGCCAATGGAGAAAAATAGGGGAACATCTATAATACTTTCAACATTAAAGATAATTTTAAAAAAAGAACTGGAGCTTTATTTTTTTCATCCTTTTCCACTTTCCCCCCTTTATTTTCTTCTCTTTTGTTTTTACTCTGTTCCCTTCTAAGCAATGTAGCCCTGAAGGGCATTTGGGTTTAGGACAGTGATGGCGAACCTTTTGAGCTCGGCGTGTCAGCATTTTGAAAAACCCTAACTTAACTCTGGTGCCGTGTCACATATAGAAATTTTTTGATATTTGCAACCATAGTAAAACAAAGACTTATATTTTTGATATTTATTTTATATATTTAAATGCCATTTAACAAAGAAAAATCAACCAAAAAAAATGAGTTCGCATGTCACCTCTGACACGCATGTCATAGGTTCGCCATCACTGGTTTAGGAGAATAATAGTAGTCCAGATTGCTAACATAGAGCAAGCATCAAATGAGGAAGAAACCAATTTGGGAGTGGGGTAGCAGAGTCAGAGCTCAAGTAAGATAAGAAAGCTGTCTCATGGAGGGATGGTATGACATGTGTTTTCAGAATTGTAGTGGCCTTGGAGTGATGCATGGGAGGCTGCCCAGCATGGGATCAAAGCTAAGCATGGGATCAGAGCTCACCACAGATGAGGTGGCAGCCTGGCACAGGGCATCAGAACCAACCAAAGAGAGAAGGGCATCTGTGTAGTAAGATGGTGACAATTTGGATATGTACAGGAGGTCCATTAAAATTAATCAATTTGTTGTATATAATGACAATCACATATTTCACTTTTTGAGGAGGGAGTCACAAGTTAGAGAGAGAGAGAGAGATAAAGAGTAGTAAGTCCCAGAACAATAAATATAGATTGTTCCTCAGCTTTGTCCACTATTACTTAAGATTAATGAGCACATCTCAGAAGATGGCTTTATATATCAAACTTTATTGGAGGAAAAAAACAAAACAAAACTAGGACTCCTTTGGAGAAATAGTTGATTTCTTAGAAATAGACTAGGTCAGAGAAATTACAAAGGAGCCTAGTACATTAGTTTTGCTTAAAATATCTTGAGTGCTTAAAGAATAACTTAGCCATGTCAAAAGGACATATAAATAACTTGAAAGTTCTCCCACATTCTAAAACAGACCATCTAAGCATCAAAAAGTAGGCATAATTATAGTAATGTTACAAGCTATAGAATAAAATAAGGGTCTATGAATTTGTACTGGCATTAATTCATTTAGAATATAACAAGGAATAAGATATTATTGTATCATCAAAATACCTCCCACAAAATGTTGTATCCTATGAATTGACACATGATGATAATGTGTCCCATTTCTGGTAATGTTAACATTAATCATTGATTAAAATGGGATCTTCCAGCCTTCTCCACTGTAAATATATTATTTTTTTATCTTTGTAGTTAGTATTTTGTTGGGAAGTTCTTGGAGAAAACAAAATAGTTTAGGATGAATATATATAGGATTTGTACTGCTATCAATAAATTATATTTCTTTGAGTTTTATATTTTTCTTCTGTGGATGTATAGAATACATACTTAATAAGAATTACCCTGCATTTTTTATGATATAAGGTTTAGTCTCAAAAGTTTTTATATAAAATAGGTAATACTGAAATATACATATTGATAAAGTAGGTTATTTTTTTAACTGTCATTTTTTGGGAAACAGAACTGAAACTATAAGGATAAGTTTTACTTTGGAACACTTTTTTTCTTGGATTTATGTCCTTTCTATGGAGAATACAAGTGAATTTATTCAAGAGAGGGGAAGTTTCACATACATAATACATAACCAGGGTATACTACATTATGCTGAGTACTTATTATAGGCATTTTTCATATGTACTTTGTAAAAAATCAATGGAGTCTACAATTATAAATATTTTGTATTAGAACTAGGATTTGAAACTATGCCTGTGAAACAGGAATTTTGGGGGTGAAAAAGATAGGTTTTAGGAAATTTTAGAAATTAAGGGGTCCGTGGAAGAAGCACAGGGCTGCAGAGCAGCAGAAGGTATATTTCCATAGAATAGGGGAGCTGAAAAGCTGCAACAGATACATTTCCATAGAATGAGGGAGCTGGGAACAGCAAAAGGTCTATATTTACAATATAAAGGGAAGGAAGCGCTCATCTGAAGGAGAAGAAGCAAGTCCAAAGGGAATAAGAAAACAATAAGGAAGGAAGTAGTTCAGGAGTTATTACAGTAGACAGTCTAAGGGAATAATGACCAATCAAAGGGGATATCAAGGCACCAGGATCTGCAGCCTTTATAAGCCATAAGGAAAAAGAACTCAGTGGGATCCTTACCCCCTCCCCATTTGGGAGTCTGTGCATGTTCTTCAATTAACAATTAAACTCGTAAGTCAAGGCCCCACTGTATAAAGGGAAGGAAGCCCTCATCTGAAGGAGAAGAAGCAAGTCCAAAGGGAATAGGAAAACAATAAGGAAGGAAGTAGTTCAGGAGTTACTACCATTCTTTGACTCTGGCGGACAAAGAATCCGGGTTCCAGTCCAAAAATTCTGTATCACCTGCAAGGTTACAAACCCTTTTTTCACTCTACATTATCAGGTAGTAATATTTGTTGTTTGATTATTATTTGCAAGAAAATAAGAAATGATAATAAAACTTAAATTTCAAATAGTTTTTTTTTAACATTGCCCCTTATGTTGCCTCTATTCTGCTCCTTAGCTTTTCCGGGTTCCAGTCCAAAAATTCTGTATCACCTGCAAGATTACAAACCCTTTTCTTCACTCTACATTATCAGGTAGCAATATGTGTTGTTTGATTATTATTTGCAAGAAAATAAGAAATAATAATAAAACTTAAATTTCAAATAGTTTTTTTAACATTGCCCATTATTTTGCCTCTTTTCTTCTCCTTAGCCTGTCTGTCCATGGATTCATTCTTTGACTCTGGCGGACAAAGAATCCGGGTTCCAGTCCAAAAATTCTGTATCACCTGCAAGGTTACAAACCCTTTTTTCACTCTACATTATCAGGTAGTAATATTTGTTGTTTGATTATTATTTGCAAGAAAATAAGAAATGATAATAAAACTTAAATTTCAAATAGTTTTTTTTTAACATTGCCCCTTATGTTGCCTCTATTCTGCTCCTTAGCTTTGGTAAATCTCTCTAATGTAGCCTTTTAAATGATCTTGTGGCATAAAACACATTCCATTTACAAGTTTTACCCTAATCCTGTCACACTCAACACTTTTATAAGAAATAATAATAAAACTTAAATTTCAAATAGTTTTTTTAACATTGCCCATTATTTTGCCTCTTTTCTTCTCCTTAGCCTGGGTAAATCTCTCTAATGTAGCCTTTTAAATGATCTTGTGCCATAAAACACAATCCATTTACAAGTTTTACCCTAATCCTGTCACAGGCAACACTTTTTCTTCCCATTTCTTTTTTTTTTTTAAATATATTTTATTGATTTTTTACAAAGAGGAAGGGAGAGAGATAGAGAGTTAGAAACATCGATGAGAGAGAAACATCGATCAGCTGCCTCCCACACATCTCCCACTGGGAATGTGCCTGCAACCAAGGTACATGCCCTTGACCGGAATCGAACCTGGGACCCTTCAGTCCACAGGCTGATGCTCTATCCACTGAGCCAAACCGGTTTCGGCTCTTCCCATTTCTTATTTCTTTCTAAGTTATTTATTTTCATGTACTGGATTTCCTCATCAGATTAAAGGATCTTTTAAGAAATCAAATCAGTGATCTATATAGAGCTGCAGGCTTTCAGTAAATACTGCTTTAAACAATTTACTAATAAAGTCAACTTATTTCCTCTTTAAAAATGCATTACAACATTTAGATATATTGAAAGAAATATGTTAAAAATTTTGGATAATTAAAGATAATTAATTCACAATGGATGCTTTCTGTAGAAACAGGGCAAAATTAAAACAAGTGATATTTTTGTCATTGTTTTTTTCTTTTTCACTTCTGACTAGAGGCCAGAGTGATAAAAATAATGTCTTGTAGCAAATGCTATAAAAGAATAACAATTAATGAGTCTAGAGGTGAAAATATATATGTTCATTTTACTATTTATTCAAGTTTCCAGTAGATTTCACATTTTTCAAAATAAAATATTTTAAAAGTCAGTGAAACATACAATAGACTTTTCAGTAAATTGCATCAGAAAATAAAATATCCATTGTGTGTGGGGGGGATTGAATTTATATTCAAAATTATTTTTCATGTGAGTTAAAATCTTGTTTGGGAAAGAAAACTCAGAAATAATTACACTGAAGAAATAGATAATAGATGATAGAAAGGTAGATAGATAGATAGATAGATAGATAATAGATAGATGATAGATGGTAAATAGATAATTAATTAATTATAGATAGATAGATATAGATATAGATAAAAAAACATAAAGGAAATGAATGGTACATTTCATGCATTAAAATTAGCAAAAACAAAATGAAAAAGAAAGCTATGTAATTGTGATTCTCCCAGTGCATACAAATGTCAACAAATTAGTATCTGCAATGTTTAAGAATAATTATAATGATTAAAAAATTTTTAAAAATCTCAATATACAAGTGAAAATGTTTTTAGACTTACAAGTAATTGTAAAGATTTAATTAAAACTAGAGAGAAATGTTATCTCACATTGTTTAAGTTGGCAAAAAAAGATACTAACAATACCAAATATCTACCAATTATTTTGAACCATAGAAAATTTTGAACAATGGGCCTTGAAAGGACTGGCTCCATCCTGTCCCTCGCACTCCATCTGAACCATAGGCACTCCATCTTGTTGCCATAACCTCCATTTTGTAAGAAAATTTTCCACTAAACACAGATGGTCCTTTGTTCTGTTAATTCCAGGAAGTAATTCCGCAATTTCTAGCTTCTGTAAGCACGCTTGCTCAAATAATGGGGAAAATAAGACATTTTGGGGGGGGACTAGCAGTCTGAATCTGTGCCAATAACCTAATGTACATTCTTATCAGCCTATAGTTTAGTCAATGCTCCCTCTTAATTATCTGGTCCTGCAAGCTGCTCTGCCGGTGTGGGGGTTTGGTCCGTCCTTGGTTCTTCCTATGCCAGGTGTCTTCTGGTTATCTAAGCTATGCTGTGCTCAAGGCTACAAGCTCTCTGCAAAGTATCTGCTAAGCACAGCTTCCCCCTTTGTTCTAACCAGGATGTAGTTTGCCTTTATAAGTGATCCCCTAAGCCAGTGGTTGGCAAACTGCGGCTCGGCAAACCATGGCTCGTGAGCCACATGCAGCTCTTTTGCCCCTTCAGTGTGGCTCTTCCACAAAATACCGACTTCTGCTCATGGGCCACGAAATTTCAATCGCACTGTACTTGCGCGCCCCTACGTGGTATTTTGTGGAAGTGCCACACTGAAGGGGTCAAAGAGCCACATGTGGCTCTCGAGCCGTGGTTTGCCAACCACAGCCCTAAGCTCATTAGGGGCCACAAGGTTTGGAGAGGCATGAGCCCTTTGCGGCCGCCAGCATTTGCAATAAAGACTCCAAATTTGGCCCTCTACCTGTGGCATCTTCTGTTTGACTCGCTGAATTCCAATATAACGGTTTTATACATGACTGGTGGGACTATGAATTAGCAGTCACCCAGGGAAAACAAAGGCAATAAGGTTCCCTTCTGCCCATCAAATCCCCTTATCTATATACACCATATGCACTGGTAAAATATTCCAGAATGTTCTTAGCAACATGATATATCATAGTTAAATCCTGGGATCAGACTAAATGTCTATTAACAGTACAATAAATTTATTTTGCTGTGTTTCTACAATAAAAGGAAATATAACAATCAAAATGTCTATGTTAGAGCATGTGTACCAACATGGTTAAATCTCAAAAATCTATTAAGGAAAAAAGAATATTGTAGAAGGGTTTTTTTAAAGTGATGACATTAGGCTAAATGTTGCTAGATCAAAGGCAATAAGGTTCCCTTCTGCCCATCAAATCCCCTTATCTATATACACCATATGCACTGGTAAAATACAGTGGGGCCTTGACTTACAAGTGTCCCAACTAATGAGTTTTTTGAGATACCAGCTGTCTCTCGGCCGATTTTTTGCATTGAGTTGACAGAGTAATTTGAGTTAATGAGCCCTTAATGACCTCCTTAACGAGCTCGGTCTCAGAACGAATTAAACTCGTAAGTCAAGGCCCCACTGTATTCCAGAATGTTCTTAGCAGCATGATATATCATAGTTAAATCCTGGGATCAGACTAAATGTCCATTAACAGTACAATAAATTTATTTTGCTGTGTTTCTGCAATAAAAGGAAATATAACAATCAAAATGTCTACGTTAGAGCATGTGTACCAACATGGTTAAATCTCAAAAATCTATTAAGGAAAAAAGAATATTGTAGAAGGGTTTTTTTTAAGTGATGCCATTAATAAAACATGTGCAAATAGGCTAAATGTTGCTAGATGTATGATTGTGTAGACATATTTTCACAAAGAAAGAAAATAATGAAGTCATGGAACACAAATTTTAAGTGGAGATTAAGAAGACAATGAGCTTGGAAATGATCCTAAGATGTTGTAAATTCACTTTAGTCTACTTTGAGATAGCAAGGCATCCCTTCTGTCTATGCTAAGAATTCACCATAATGAAAAGCTATCCATAGACAGGTAACTGAATTCTATCACACTAAGACCAAATTCCTTTGTCTTGGGATACCTCTCTTATCTATAACCTCAGCTTTTCCACAAAAAAAAAAGCCTTTTATTCAGCCCACTCATGCTTGGATTTAATAGCTTTGCTACTTTTAACTGATCTCTTAGTGTTTGTGTTTTTAATGTACACTCAAACTAAGTTTTACTCTCATCACAAAATTCCTCCAGACATTAATTTTCTCCTGAGTGCAACATTACTCTATTGCTAACTTGGTGTTTCCAAAAACTATTTCCTGTAATTGTTCTAAAAAAAAAAAAAAAAAAGCCTTTTATTCAGTCCACTCATGCTTGGATTTAATAGCTTTGCTACTTTTAACTGATCTCTTAGTGTTTATGTTTTTAATGTACACTCAAACTAAGTTTTACTATCATCACAAAATTCCTCCAGAAGTTAATTTTCTCCTGAGTGCTACATTACTCTATTGCTAACTTGGTGTTTCCAAAAAACCATTTCCTGTAATTGTTCTTTTTTTCAAGGATCAGCATAGAGTTGAACAAAAGTAAATTCACACAAAATTGGAAAGGCAAAAATAAAGTGGCAGCCACTATTCTCTGAAGGTCATCGTTGGTTGGAGATGATATGAGACAAGTGCAGAAGCAACAGTGATTTCCAATTTGTCTTCAATCTTTCCAATTTCTCATCTAGCTCCCAAATTGCCATCGTTCCTGACATAAGCCTATCACCAGACAATTTGCTTCGAACTTATAGAGTCAACAGCTATGAAGAGTCAACAACTTTTCACAGACTTCCACATCAATTCCCTTTTTTAGTTCCAAACAAGTAGCTGAATATAGACATGTCTGGTTTTCATGTTTCCCTGAAAACTCTAGTTCTTTCTACTGTGCCAGGGTTTTTAAATAATGTTTTCCCCTGATTAGTGCTCTCTTTTCAGACATTTCTTCCCTATCTCCTCCCAAATGCAGTAAACGTTAATTCCTATAATAAATTCCCTATTACATAATCCTTATAGTGATTGTGCTTTCCTAATTGAGCCCCACAGATACAACAGGCATCCTCAAACCTAAGTGAAAGGAGTTCTTAAGGGTGAAAAAGGCAGGTTTAGGAAAATTTTAGGAATTAAGGGGTCCATGGAAATAGCACAGGGCTACAGAGCTACAAAGGGTACATTTCCATAGAATAAGGCAGCTGGAAACAGCAGAAGGGACAAACCAGGTCTAGAATAAAGGAGCTGGAAACAGCAGAAGGGATACATTTACAAACTAAAGCAGTGGTTCTCAACCTTCCTAATGCCGCGACCCTTTAATACAGTTCCCCAACCATAAAATTACTTTTGTTTTTCGTTGCTACTTCATAACTGTAATTTTGCTACTGTTATGAATCGTAATGTAAATATCTGATATGCAGGATGTATTTTCATTGTTACAAATTGAACATAATTAAAGCATAGTGATTAATCACAAAAACAACATGTAATTATATATGTGTTTTCCGATGGTCTTAGGTGACCCCTGGGAAAGGGTCATTCAACCCCCAAAGGGGTCGCGACCCACAGGTTGAGAACCACTGAATTAAGGGGAAGGAAGCCCCTCATTCAAAGAGATGGAAGAAGAAAGCCCAGAGGGGCCCTAACCCGTTTGGCTCAGTGGAGAGCCTTGGCCTGCAGACTGAAGGGTCCCAGGTTCGATTCCGGTCAAGGGCATGTACCTTGGTTTTGGGCACATCCCCAGTAGGGGGTGTGCAGGAGGCAGCTGATTGATGTTTCTAACTCTCTATCCTTCTCCCTTCCTCTCTGTAAAAAATCAATAAAATATATTTTTTTAAAAAAAGAAAGCCCAGAGGGAATAGGGAAACAATAAGGAGAAGGAGGTTTGAACTCTAGAGTTGCTATAGTAACCAATCTAAAGGAATAGTGACCAATTAGAGAGAATATAAGGCACAAAGATCTGTAGCCTTTATAAACCTTAGAGAAAAGGGACTCAGTGGGACTCTCCCCCTCCCCCGTGGGAGTCTATGCTTGTTTCTCAATAAATTTCCACCTTTTGCTGTACCATTTTTTTTGTCTGTGGTTTCATTATTTCACTCCACCGGACAAAGAACCCGGGAACCATCCTGCCCAGGGGAACACCATGTGTTCCAGTCCAACTTTCTCATATCATAAGTATATTCTTATCTCCTTGGCACAATAACAAGATACTTCAGCTTTATGTTTAAATAAGATATGGCAATATTTTCATGACTTAAACATACCTAATAGGAAAAAGTCCAATGATTAGGTGTAATTTTTCCTGTTCCAGTAATTGAATTCTACTTTATGTGTAGAAAATAGTATAATCATACCAAACATCAAAATGTTGCAGAGCAGTAAGACTACCAGACTACCAGTCTTTCATCTGTACAGGTTCACCAAGCACGTTTTGTCATTTTTCAGGAAATCTGATGAGGTGCTAACCACATTCCTATGTTCAGAATGGAGCTTGTTTTCAGTATGATGAAGATGACCATATTACATCTATAACAATTGTCTTCTCAGGACTGGCAGAATGCTGATAAGACCTGTGGTGTTAGTTTCTTGACACTATTGTTCAATACTAGTGTCTTTTTTTTTTTCATAAGACCTGGTTTCAGTACTTATAAAAACATAGGATAGCCCTTCTGGTTAAGGATTTAATTTAGAAAGTATTATTGATTCAATTTCAGTAAAAGTTGCCTGAGGCTTCTGAATATGCAGTAGCCACACTGGTACCCAAACCTAATTTATAACCATTGTCAAGTCTTGAATGCTCTTTTGTGCTCCCAGTAAGAAACAATCAACATTTGACACTTTGACCCAGAGCAAACACAAACTAATAGAGTTTGCTTGTTTTGCTTGTCGAATTCATAAATATGCATGTGCATGTGCATGTTCATTTAACTTTGTATAACTGGCAAGTCAGCCATATATATATATGGCTAATATGTAATTGGCCCCTCGGGAGTTTGACCAGAAGACGGAGCTCGATCGTTCGCTATGACATGCTCTGACCACCAGGGTGTGGCGCGGAAAGAAGGAAGGCCCTGGCCGGCACCCGGAAGGCCCTTATTGGCCCTGATCTCCAGCCAGGTCTAGGGACCCTAGCCATGCACAAATTTCGCACACCGGGACTCTAGTATAAAAAGAATTGTTTTGTCGTCGTTGTTGTTTTGAGAAAGTCAAAGAGGTAGAAGTTAGCAGTAGAAGAAATGAGCTCAGGGAACAAGTTATGGAGGCAAAAGAAGGGCCCTTGGAGATTAGGAACAAGAAGGGTATAGGACTGAGTTGGAGGGGAAAAGCAAACGTGCAGACATGCTCCAGGGTGGGAGAGCCCCAAACATAATTGCTTTAGCAAGGAACTGGAATTCTTGAATTATGAAAACAAGGAAGAGATTACCTGGCATATTGGTAAGGAAAATATAACTCTGTCAATTCAAGATCCCCTATGCTTTTATCCACCCCATAGCTGTATGTTTCTCTTTATGTTTGAATCACAGTAGTTTTTAAATATATAATAT
>NW_005355037.1:1200719-1203620 GCF_000412655.1 Myotis brandtii | reverse complement strand
TAATCATCATCAGATTCATCATAATAAGTAGAATAACTTAAATTTCTGGGAAAAAAATATCTACCAATATAAAACGCAAAGAAAAGGATCTTGGCTCCTGCATTTAGAGAAATCTAAAATTGAATGTTTGCTCTCATATTATTAATCATAACACCTTAATCACATTACTTAACTGAAGAGTTCAGAACTTCAGTCTCCTAAACTTTAAAACAAGAATAAAAATTATATTCACCTTATAGAGTTGTGAAAATAATAACATACTATGTACATTAAATTCTTAGTACATTTTTTAGCATATACTTATTTGTGTAGTTTTATTTTTTATACTGATATAATATGGAAATTATAAAATCTTAAGTGTATTCTTCAATCAGTTTTAAAACTAATAAAGACACATTTTCATCACCCCCATGAGTTTCTTTGTGCCCCTTCCCCATCAATCCCACATCCCAGAAGAAACACCAGATCTGATTTCTACCATCATAGGTTAGTGTGGTAGGTAGAATTTAAAGATAAGGCCTAATAACCAATGCCCTTTTTTAATTCTATTATCCATCAATGTGGGAAGAACCTATAACGTATTATACATTTTCAGATAAATGAAATCATATTGAGGAGCCATAAGAAAGCTAGGTAGAGAGGGATGGGGACCATGGGGGGAGAGGAATTAACCCGGGAACTCAACTAGGCAGAGTTACTAAGACACCCCAACTGGGTAGGGAAGGAAGGGTGTGTGGGGGAGACTAGCTTTGAAATGTCTGAATGTTACTAAGACAGGCAGCTTACCAATCACAAGGTAGTCTAAAGCAAAATTCTTTGAAATGACCAATCAGAAACGAACAAGCATATATACAGAAAAGCACATGTGCTTCCTTCTCTCTCTCTCCCCTGGTGCAGAGCAACAAGATACCTGACATTCCTGTTGCGGGGAAGCACAACCCCTGGTGCCCCAGTGGCTTATGGCCATGTGGGCCTCCACACGTGGACTAATAGACTTTAATTAGCTTGGATGCTGAACTGCTCCTGACTGTGACATGAAAAGGAAGCTCTGGACATTGGGCTGCTCCTGGGACCCCAGCTGCACCTTGTCCAGACTGACTTCTCCCAATAAACTTCGGTTCTGGTAACTGTTTTTGTCAGCAACTTTATTCTTCATTTTGCGAGACCACAAACTTGGACTCAACATCCCACATTTTGGTTTCAATATTTGGCTTCTGTAACTCAGCTCAATATTTTTGAGGTTTATCCATGTTTTTACACACATTAGGAACGTATTAGGAAGTTTGTTCCTTTAAATTACTGTGCTATATTCTATTGTATGAATATATTTTATCTTGGTATGTAAATAATAATTTATTTTATTGATAATGGTTCTTTTATTTTTTAATGACCCTCAAATTTTAATCCTGATATAACTTTAAAAAAAAATCTAGTTTATGCTTTTTATGTCTCCTAAGAAATCTTTGCCTAATCCAAGATCGCAAATATTTTCTCCAATAAGGTATTCTCTAAGTGTTACTGTTATAATTCTTATGTTTAGTTTCATAATTTATCACCTTAATTCTTTTTTACATATGGTACTAGGTTGGGAGGAATTCACTTCATTTCTTGTTTCAGCAACACTTGTTGAAGAAATTTTTCTCTTTACCATTAAATTACTTTGTGTCTCTTGTTGTTCTTCTTATTGATACTGTTTTATTTACAATTGAGATTTGGTTTCCTAATGAGGAATTCCATCACTAAATTCTGGAAGAAAAAGTAAGGGACCAAGTGACAAAATATAATTTAATGCTACACTAAACTTTAGTAATCCCTTGGGATTTAGAATGTCTTCATGGTTCTGTAAGAAATACGCTACTGATTTATCTTCATAGAAAAGAAACAGCATGTGGCCAGGTGGCTGCTGAATTTCCCCAGAGCAAACAGGATGTGGGGGTGGAGAGAGGATGAGAGCTGTACATGTGGCTGATAGCACATGTCCACCTCATTATTCTAGATCAGTGGTTCTCAACCTTCCTAAGGCCTCGACCCTTTAATACAGTTCCTCATGTTGTGGTGACCCCCAACCATAAAATTATTTTCGTTGCTACTTCATAACTGTAATTTTGCTACTGTTATGAATCATAATGTAAATATCTGATATTCAGGATGTATTTTCATGGGTCACGACCCACAGGTTGAGAACCGCTGCTAGACAAAGGGAGGTGGAGACAACTAGAAAAGGCCCTGGCCCATTTTTTAAAAATAACCCAATGGAAGACAGGAAATAGGTGACCAAATAGTCCTCAGCCAATGAGGAACTGGAGAAGGGTCTAAATAAATAAGCTATGTCCCTTGCCCCATGTGTGATCCTGTAAAATGGGTGCCCGCTCTCTAGAGTGTTATTAAAAGTCTCATTTCCGCCATGCTTCTATTTCCTAGTCCATCACTTGAAATTTGGACAGGTGAGCCATTTCTCACAGTCCCCATACCCGAATGTATTTGTTTGTGCTTACACGGGGAACAGAAAAATTCAAGTAGTGATTGTTTCAGACAAGGTTTTAGTTAATAGAATGTGAGACTATTAACTAATAATAATTTATTTTATTGATAATTGTTCCAATTATCTATAGGAACGTATGCACAGGTGACCCAGTTCGTTTCATTTGGATATACCAATACAAACGTCAAAGGGTACTTACTATTAATTAATATGGCCGAGCTTAACCAAAAACTAAGAAGAGAGAGAGACACACAGGAGATAAACAATGCAATAAATCACACAGGTTTATTTACCAGAGAGCTGATGGGTTTCAGTCCTTGGCAGGCCACCCGGAGACACTCGCTGACAGAGGAGACACACGGAGGTCGTCAAAATACGCCGGCAAGGAGCTCGGTCTCTTGACTCGAAGAGAGGCCTCT
>NW_005355037.1:1183843-1200291 GCF_000412655.1 Myotis brandtii | reverse complement strand
GTTACAAGTTACTTATCAGGGTCTCACACACACACACACAAGTTAAGTTTCACTTCTAAGTAAAGTTTAAAATTCATTCTTATAAAGAAATGAAATTTGATTATACTATCTTATACTCACTAAACTTATTACTGTAACAATAATGGTTCTCATGTGAGACTCAACCTTTGAGCCCAGGAGTTACTATAGTAACCAGTCTAAGGAAATAGTGACCAATCAGAGGGGATATCAAGGAGAGAGCAAATATAGAGAAAAAGGGGGATACTTTAAAGGGGAGTACCCTAAAAAGAAAACACTATATCAAAAAGCAAGGATACAACAGTTTTCAAATAGGAGTGATGACCAACAGAAAAAAAGCACAGACCAATAAAATAGCAAGTGAACAACAAAATAAAATAGAAACACTATGGCTGCAATGAGATAGTGGTAGAAAAACTCAAGTACATATTATGAGGATTATAAGAGATTTTGTGTAGGACAGGGTCTAGAAGCATGAAAACTACTGTTTTCAGAATCTTTTTTTCCAGTGGTGTTTTAGTGCCAGTTTCCAAGGTAATGATTCATTTGATATTTGGAAGATATTAGTCTTCCTCCAAAAGAAGAATATAAACACATGACTTTGAAAAGCTTTGCAATGAAACAGGAATTTTAGGGGTAAAATAGGACAGGTTTAGGAAATTTTAGAAATTTTGGAAATTAAGGGGACCATGGAGGAAGCACAGGGCTGCAGAGCAGCAGAAGGTATATTTCCATAGAATAGGGGAAGCTGAAAAGCTGCAACAGGTACATTTCCATAGAATGGGGGAGCAGGGAACAGCAAAAGATCTATATTTACAAAATAAAGAGAAGGAAGCCCTTCATCCAGAAGGAGAAGAAGAAAGCCCAAAGGGAATAGAAAACAATAAGGAAGGAGGGGGTTGGGGGGATAACCTCACATGTCCCATGTGAGACTCAACCTTTGAGCCCAGGAGTTACTATAGTAACCAGTCTAAGGAAATAGTGACCAATTAGAGGGGATATCAAGGCACCAGGCTCTGTAGCCTTTCTAAGCCATGGGGAAAAGAAACTCAGTGGGACCCTTTCCCCCTCCCCACGTGGGAGTCCATTCTATGGGACTGTTTCCCTCTCCCCATGTGGGAGTCTGTACTTGTTCTTCAATAAATCTCCACCTTTGCTATACCACTTTCTGTCCGTGGATTCATTCTTCGATTCCGGGGGACAAAGAATCCAGGTTCCAATCCAAAAACTCCATTTCAGTAAACAAACAATCGTTTTCATTGAAACACTCTCTACTTATAATACCTAGGGTATTTATTGTCTTCTTCACCAAATTATGACTTTAGTAAGGAAAGCAAATGTAGAAAATTCTTCTCACAAGAGTAAATAAATAGGTATGTCAGCAAAAATATTCAATACCTTGTAAAGAAATTGGACATAATCCTAATAGCCTAAAATTTAATATACATAATGTCAAAAAGACAATAAAAATTGCTTGACATGTAAAAAAATCAAGAAAATATGATAATAAAGAAAAATTAGTAAACATAAACTGACATTAAGAAGATTCAGATGTATAAATAGCTAATACTTTAAGTCAGTTACTAAAAGTGTACAAAATTTAAAGGACAAGATGGATACAATTTTTAAAAATGGGAACTCTCAGCAGAGCATAGAAAACAAAGACAAACAAACAATGATTAATTAAAGTTCTAGAACTAAAAACTATAATAACTGATACAAATAAAATGTTTTGATGTGTTTGTCAGAAGAATGGATAACAGAGAAAAAAAATAGTGAATTTGGAGATTATTTAAACTAATTTTGAGGAACACATAGAAATTAAAAGATTGAAGAAAAATTGTCAGACAAATTTCAGAGGGAAGACAGGGGTGGGTGGTGGGTGAGAGTGATTAACAAGGGAATTTACATGCATACATGCATAGCCCATGGGCACAGACATAGAGTGATGAAGGCCTGAGAGGGGCAGGTGCAGGGCAGGTCAATGGGAAAAAAGCTATAAACATCAAAGAGGACATCTGTAATACATTCAGCAATAAATATTTTAAAAATTGAAGAAAATTAACTGTTCCTCAGTGACTTTGGGGATAAAAGCCAGGAAGAGAGTTCTCACCAGAAACTAAACTTGCCAGAACCTTGGTCATGGACTTAAAGCCTCCAGAACTGTGAACAAATAAATGCCTAGTGATCTGTGGTAATTTGTTATGGCATCCCAAGAAGACTAATTAATAATCCTTATGAAATACATACTTGAAAACTATTTTATAAAAGTAAAAGAACTGCATGCTAATAATTGCCTATGTGAATGTAAATATGTGCAAGACTATATTCTTTTCCTCTATTCTATTTTTTGATAAAATAATTCTAAAACATGAAATCTATTCTCATCAATTTTTAAGTGTACAGTATTGTTAGCTATATGAATATTGCTGTACAGAAGAATTCTAGAACTTTCTCATGTTGCTTGATGGTAACTACACTCATTGAACAGTAGCTTTCGTGTTCTCCTACCCCCTAAACCTCTGTCAACAACCATTCTACTTTCTGCTTCTATGATTTTGACCACTTTTGGTACCTCATATAAATGGGATCATTCAGTATTTGTTCTGGCTTAATTGGCTTATTTCACTAAGCATAATGGCCTCAAGATGTATCCTATGACAGGATTATAACATATTAATACAGAATTTTTGGACTGGATCCCGGATTTTTTGTCCACTGGAGTCGAAGAATGAATCCATGAACAGAAGATGGTATAGCAAAGGTGGAGATTTATTGAAGAACAAGTACAGAATCCATGTGGGGTGGGGGATAGAGTCCTACAGAACGGACTCCCACTTGGGGAGGGGGAAAGGGTCCCACTGACTTCCTGTTTCCATGGTTTATAAAGGCTACAGTTCCTGTGTCCTGATATCCCTTCTGATTGGTCAATATTCCCTTTCGAATTGCTTACTATAGTAACTCCTGAGGCTCTCCTCCCTCATTGTCCTCCTATTCCTTCTGGGCTTTCTTCCTCCTTCTTTATTTTGTAAATATAGACCTCTTGGCTACTCCCAGTTCCCTTATCTTATGTAAATGTAACTGTTGCCTCTCCCTTGTGTTATGGAGATGTACCTTCTCCCAACCTGTAGCCCTATGGTTTTTTCATGGACCCCAATTCTAAAATTTCCCTAAACCTGCCTATATGCCCCTAAAATTCCTATTTCAATTTGATAGGATGTCCCTCCTTTTTAAAGAAGAACTAATATTTCACTGTATGTATATATCACATTTTCTTTATCCATTTATCTTCAGTGGATACTTTGGTTGACATACAAATAGCCAAGAAGTTTCTCAACATCAGGAAAATGCAAATTTAAATTACAACAAAATATCACCTCATACCTGTTATAATAGCCATTATCAAAACATCCCAGGAAATAACAAATTATTAGGACAATATGGAGAAATTATAACCCTTGTGCACTGTTAGTGGAAATGTAAACTGGTGCAGCCATTATGGAAAACAGTAAGGACAGTCTCAAAAATTTAAAAATAGAACTACCATAGTATCCAGCAGTCAAACCCTAGGTGTTTATCCAAAAGAATTGAAAGCAAGCTCCCCAAAAGTTATTCACACTCTCAGATTCATTGAAGTATCTTATCTAATAAAGAGGGAATATGCAAATTGACTGTCGTGCTGTCACAAAGATGGTGGCGCCCACAGTGGAGGCAGGGTTTCCGTAACACAAGATGGCTGTGCCCACAGCGGAGGCGGAGTTTTTGTAAACACAAGTTGGCTGCACCCACAACCCACAGTGGAGTCTGAATTCCCATAACGAGCCTTAATGAGCAATCAGCAGGTACCTGAGGCTGCGTGGCCCTGGGTCATGGCAGGGGACCTGAGGCTGTGCCCCCCCACCCGGTGGGGCTTGACAGGGGATCTCAGGCCATGCCCCCTGCCCTGGTGCCAGGCCAGGGGACCTCAGGCCATGTCCCCTTCCCAGCAGTGCTTGACGGGAGACCTCAGGCTGTGCCCTCCGCACTGTGGGGCCTGACAGGGGACCTCAGGCCATACCCCCCCACCCGTCAGGACTTGACGGGGACCTCAAGGCATGCCCCCTGCCCCAGTGCCAGGCTGGAGGACCTCAGGCAATGCCACCCGCCCTGCCACCAGGCCGAGGGACCTCAGGTCACGCCACCGCCCAGTGCCGGGCCAGGGGGCCCAAGAGTGTGCTGGGGGACCTGAGGCTGCACCCCCTGCATGGCACCAGGCCAGAGGACCTGAGGCTGCACCCCTCTCCTGGCAGGGCTTGACAAGGGTGGGGACAGCCGGGTCTGGATCTTGCCCAATGGGGGTGAGGCCAGCTGGGTCTGAGTCTCGCGTGATTTTGATGTGCCATGGGTGGGCAGGGACTTGACTCTGGGTCCCACAGCGCACCATAGACTCTGACAGGAAGAAGGTTTTCATATACATTTTACTAATTTTCTTTCATCTCTGACACTTCTATTATAGAGAAAGGGCAAATAGCAATATTAAAATATTTCCTCTAATTAATCCCCTTTTAATGTGCATGAATTTCGTGCACCAGGCAACTAGTTATTTATAATAGACAAAAGATTTTTTTAAAAACGCAAAACCTCTATATTCTTTTTAAAATTTTTATTGATTTTTCTAGAGGCCCGGTGCACATTTCTTGCACAGGGCGGAAGGGGGGGTGTCCCTCAGCCCAGCCTGTGCCCTCTCTCAATCCTGGACCCCTCAGAAGATGTCCAGCTGCCAGTTTAGGCCTTTCAGGCCTAAATCAGCAGTCGAACATCCCTCTCGGAATCTGAGATGCTGCATGCACCAGTGACCATACTTTTCATACAGGTGAAAGTCATCTTGCTGTTGTAAGGGCAGCTACATTTTTTTGCCCTGATTATAAAAACTAGTACATAACATGATCCTTCTGAGGCAGTAGTACCATTTTCCCCATCTTATGGGTGGAAAAACTGAAATAATTGGCTTTGTCACATAGTTATAAGTGTCAGAATCAGGGCTGACCACAAAATGTGCAAGCCAGAGTCCATGCATATCATTGCTGCATCATCCTGTTCTTTCACTGTTAGAGTAGCCTTGCCAGGTTTTAATTTTTAAATCTAAGAGACTGTTCCCAACATATAAGGAGGCTTGGCCGGCTATCAGAGCCAATCTGTGGGGTGACTGGCGGGCGATCAGGGGGCCCCCGCTGGCACCTGCCTTGGCTGGTGGCCTGGCGCCACCCACTTGCTGACTCTGACTGGGGCAGCTCCTGTGTTGTCTGCCACCTGGTGGTCAGTGTGCATCATAGTGACCGGTCCTTTCGCTGGTCTTTCCACTGTTTGATAGATTTACATATTAGGATTTTATTATATAGGACTAGAGGCTTGGTGCATGAAATTAGTGCACGCAGAAGGGGGCGGTCCCTCAGCCCGGCCTGCACCCTCTCGCAATATGGGACCCATTGGGGGATATCTGACTGCCGGTTTAGGCCTGATCCCACAGAGATTGGGCCAAACCCAGCAGTTGGACATCCCTCTCGCAATCCAGGACCACTGGCACCTAACCACTCTACCTGCCTGCCTGATTGCCCCTAACCACTCTGCCTGCCTGCCTGATCACCCCTAACCACCTCTGCTGGCCTGCCTTATCACCCCTAACTGCCTCTGCCTGCCTACCTGGTCACCCCTGCCTCGGCCCCTGCCGCACCAGCTTCATCCAGAAGGACGTCTGGAATGATGTCCGGAAGGTGGTTAGGCTGTCCAGTCTAATTAGCATATTATGCTTTTATTATTATATATTGGGGTGACATTAGTTAAAATTATATAGGTTTCAGGTGTACAATTGTATAATACATCATCTGTATATTGTATTGTGTGCTCACCACCCCATCAAGTCTCCTTCTGTTACAGGATATTGAGAAACTAGAAAAATTCCAAGGCAGGAGTAATGGGGAAACTGAGACAAGAAAATTAAACAATTTGGCAGCCTGCAGCCAACCTGTAAATAGCAAGCCTTTATGTTCCCCCAGCCAAGGACTCTTGAGAAGGAAGAGTTCAGTCTCTCATTCCACTTCTTAAACAGAAAAGCTAGCAATCTAGTGGCTTGACAAGATAAAATTGCCAGGTGTTTCTTCCAAATTCTGGGAAAGCCACATGAAAGTAAAAGGGAGATCTTGAAAATTAATGTGCCAAGGTATTTGGCAGAGGAATTTCAAAATCTATAGTCAGAAAAGTCAATAAGGCAGAAACTTCACACCCAACTCGCTCCTCAGATTAGTTGAGAGAGCCCATTATGTAGGATGATAGATTTGTTTGCCTTACTCCTTTAATAACTTTGCATGTCTTACTTTCTTAATAAATTACTTTCTTAACAAATTTTCTTTAACACAATGTAATTATCTTGAGTAACTCATTTTAATTAATTCATATGAAAGGACAAGAACAGAAGTGGGCACAGCCTTCTCCCTCTGACTCCGGGCCGTTTGATATCACCTTTCCTGGGGTTTTGGTGATTGTAACATTTGCATCATCATTATTATTTTTGAATGTTCTGGTATTTTTCTCTGGTAATAATCATACTGTTGTCTGTGTCTATGAGATTGTTTTTTCTTTGCTTAACCCCCTCAACTTTTTCAACCAGCCTCTTCCCCTCTGATAGCTGTAAGTCTGTTATCTATGAGTCTGTTTCTATTGTTTTTATTTTGTTCATTAGATGCCACATACAAATGAAATCATGTGGTACTTGTCTTCTCTGACTGGCTTATTTCATCTAGCATAATTCTCTCCAGGTCACAAAATGGTAAGGCGTCCTTCTTTAATATGACACAGTGGTATTCCATTGTGTAAATGTACCATACTTTTATATCCACGAATCTACTGATGGGCACTTGGGTTGTTGTTTGTAAATAACTTTTATATCCTTAACTGTAAATTCCCTGAAACCATGTAAATCCTCTGTAGGCATTATTTTATATATAGTTTTGCTTCTTTTATGAGTAGATGTGTGCATCAGAAAAGACAATTTTTCTTAATGTCCACATTTGAATTTTAATATGTAAAATACAGAATCAAAAGATGACTTTTAAATCCATGAAAACAGAGGTTAAGATAGAAGAAAACTTTTTTGGCTAGCCTTATGTACCACATGACAAAAATTCTAAGTTTATTTTCATTTTTCCTTAAAATATATGTAGCTTCATATGTCTTATAACCACTAGCCTGCATAGTTCAGTAACTCAGCTATCATTTATATGAAAATAAAATAATTTATATGATTTAATAAATGACATATAATATATTAAGAACAAATCAATGTAATGATATCTAGTGTGTGTGTGTGTGTGTGTGTGTGTGTGTGTGTGTGTGTGTGTGTATTTACCATAGAAGTGATTGATTGCATTTGTGGACCACACTAATATTTTTCATTATTTTACATTAGTTTTCCTGTATGTAAGTTCAGTCCATCTTACAGTCATGGAAACATTGATTTCCCCATTGTAATCACTGCTGGTGTAAAACACAGCTGCCTAACAAATGTATACTGGAACAGGCTCCTTTTAGCATCTGTTAAATCTCAACACAGTGTATAAGCACTCTTTTTAGAGTGCATCAATCATGGAAGAGTGAGACAGAATTAAAGAGTTTAGCCCTGCTTGGCTCCCTTTGTCTCTAATTTAAGCATGTATGACCCATTGCATTCATTGTTGTGCTTATGACAGCTGTTTCTTATTATTAAGAAAAGCAGCTTTGCGTGCAGAACATAAAACAATAAACGCTAGCCATGTGGACAGAGAACATTTGCTTCTAAAGGTTATAAATATACACTTAATAAAAAAGTAAGGTGACGCTAACCATATTTCACAGAGAACAAATGGTACCACATTAGGCAATAAAGTCTCACACCTTCTGATCAAAAGAAAACAAAATACTGAATCCAACAATCCAAAGTACTGAAAAAGAAAGTGTAATTAAAAAAGTCACAGTGAGCACAAAGAATATTTGTGGTGCTTAAAATGTATGGTATAGAAAGAGCATCTTTAGTTGTTTTTCTTGGAATGCCTCCTAATTTAGTCAAAAGACTATCCAGAAGTATAGAAATTATAAAAATGTTGTTAAGTAAATGCAAAGATTTATGCTGGAGATTATTAACTTAATTTTAATTGTGTATATGTTTTTACTTTAAAATGGAAACACGTTTTTAATTACTTTGCCATGTCAAATTTGTAATATGAAATTGATTGCTTTAATAAATATAACAAATAAGTGTTAATAAATATTTTGACAACTAATCCTATCTATATATATAAAAATCCAGCAACTGGAACACCATAATGACTGGAATGACTGGTCACTATGACGCTCACTGCGGCCAGCGAACTGGCCTGATTGGGGGTGGGGCCGGCCAGCCAACCTCCTGCAGCCCCTCCCCCTGGCCAGCCCTGCCCCCAATTGGCCTGGCCCACCTTGATCGGCCCACAGCCCCTTCCCCCACAAGGCCCCACCTCAGTTCGTCCCCCCTACCCTGATTAGGGGCAAGGCTGGCTGGCCAACTACCTGCAGCCCCTCCCCTTGGCCAGCCCCACCCCTGAGATGGGCCCCCACCACCCCATCAGCCCATGGCCTCACCCCCCAGCCAGCTTCACCCCTGATTGCCTGCCCTACTCTGATCAGGGGCAGGGCTGGCCAGCCAACCACCCATGGCCCCTCCTCCAGGCTGCTGGCCCCTGATTGGACCCTCCACCCCATTGGAGGGTGGGGCCAGCTGGCCCACTGCCCACAGCCCTTCCCCATGGCCAGCCCCACCCCTGATCAGCTCCCACCACCCCAATCGGCCCATAGCCCCTCCCCTCAGCCAGCTCTGCCCCTGATCACCTCCCCACACACAAATCGGTGGTGGGGCTGGCTGGCCAACCTCCCACACCCCCTCCCCTGGCCACTGACCCCCAATCTGCCCCCCCATCCCAATAGGGGGTGGGGCCCTCTGGCCAATCGCCTGCAGCCCCTTCCCCCAGCTGGCCCAGCATGATCGGGCCATGATTGAGGTGGGTTGGCCAGCCAACCTTCTGCCATCTCCTCCTTTCAACAGGCTCAGCTCTGATCTGCCCCAATTGGGGCCAGGCTGGCCGGACCCCACCCATGCAGGAATTCATGTACTGGGCCTCTAGTACTTTTATAATTCCATGCAAGTTGAAAGTTTATAAAGCAAAAGTCATTGAAGCAATTTAAGGACTTTATTGGTTAAAAAGAAATCAATCAGTAGAACTCAAATTAATAAATTATATTATGTAAAATATAACACATTTTTTCACATAGTGTTTTCTATATTATATTATTTTCTTTAATCCCTTTCAAACTAAAGGTCAGTATATTTGCTGATTCTTAGCACTAAGGTACCCATACAAGAAAATTATTCCTTTTATTTTATGTAAAATTCTCGCTGCCATAAGGAGTCTAATAAGCCAATAATTCATTTTATTTTTGATACAAATGGTAATATGCTACAGTAGTCTTTTATTTGAATTCTTTAAAACTATTTTCTTCTCCAAAGTATTTCATACCATTTTACCTGTGATAATGATTCAAATTTTATAAATGTTCCTCGAGTGCTTTATTATCACCTTTTTAAAAAAAATTCTCTAAATACTCTTAAAGGAAGTTGTAAGGCTAATACCTATAGGAATCTCCAGAAACCTAAACATTTTTTGCTTCAAAAGCTCTACAACATAACTGGCAGATAAATCATTCTGTGAACTTGAAACCAAAGGCTCTGTGTAAACCTGGGTCATACTGGTCTGGAAGTAAAAATGAAGACATATCATCATGAGGAAATTTCTATTTTTTCATCCACTATTACAAGTTATTAGTCCCACTCAAAATTTTCTTTCTTACCTTTTGGAGCCCAAAGGGGTTGTCTAATGAGTGCCGTGGAAGAGGACTTGAAGTTCTTGTCTTCCTCTGATGGTCGGGTCACCCAGACAGACGTGGGGTTTCTGCCCATCCACCTGCCATGCTCCTCTGCATCCAAGCCTGCATTGGGCTGAAGCAAGGAGGCTGCCCCTACCCTCACCGATCTTGATACCATCCTCTCCTGGATTGTTTCCCATAATGCCACTTTCTGATTCCACCATCTCCAAAAGTTTGACTGGAAACAATTGCATCATTTTTTACCTATTTGCACCCATTTTTTTTCTTCCTATAGTTCACATATGAGTTCATGGTATTGGTTTAACAACAAGTTTAAATTAGAAACACCAAACTTTACCCCTTCTGAAGAAAGGAAGTGATAGGTTTTTATATGAATTATTTCCTTCTGACTAGTGAAGGTTTGTTTTTTACTAAGCATATGAAGTTGATAGTTTTGTACTTAATGTCAGTTCCACTATCCTAGCCCTTCTCACAGAAAGTGTCTACATTTTTTGTGCAAAGCAAATCCTGATGTCTCACTATGACCTTCTAGCCATGCATTATAGATGCATGTTGTATGTGTCTGTTGCACATCAAGTTAACTATTGTTATTCCCACAGCACCAACCAAATACCTATGTTTAATATATGGGTAACAAAATAGAGTTTGTTTATTAAATAAAATTGCTTTACTTAACAAAACAATCATTTGTATTGAATAAGTTATTAATGATAACAAATAACATCGATCATTACTATACTTTAAAAATCTATATTGATACTCTCAATATGCTAGGCCAGTGGTCTGCAAACTGCGGCCCCTTGAGTGTGGCTCTTCCACAAAATACCATGTGCGGGTGCGCATGTACAGTGAGATTGAAACTTCGTGGCCACACTCAAGGTGCCGAAGATCCGCATGTGGCTCGAGAGCAGCAGTTTGCCGACCACTGTGCTAGGCCCTACAGAAATAAGGATGAATGCAACATTCTGTAAGGATAATAGAAATCACAATCTAGCAGAAGAAACAAACACTAAACAGGTGGACAAATACAAGAAAAAATATATATGATGACATGCATATTTAAAAGGCAATAATTATCTTTGCTCATAAAATTTAAAATATATACCCATTGCCTTACCCACATTTTGCAAAAGAGATTGTGACTTACTGTTTTACCAATTTTCAAGTGAGCTAGAGTCATTTCAACAACAGCTCAATATGAATGCTCATAAATAAATAGAAAATTTTAAATACAAAGTTTCAGAAAGTATATTTTTAAGTTCATTTGTGTAAAAATGATTTTATACATGGATTTATTATAAATATGCACTGAATATTTAGTGAAATGAAGTCCACAAATTACCCAGTAGCATTATTTTTTTTAAGAAAAACTATTCATTGCTCTTCTCTCACTTTTTAATTATAATTTTGTTTTAGTATGAGTATGACCTGTATATATTTTGGAAAACTATATGTTAAGATCCATTTATGTCACTATTCATTGTAAAGCTCATAATTTGGCCAGTGGGAGCTGTATAATCTTGCTCCTGTGTGTTTTTGCCAGATCTCCATTAGGCTGGGAGGATTGTCTTATTTCATTGAACAATTGGATATTCCAGCTTTCTTTGAAATTCCTGTCCAACACCTAAACCAGTCATTTCTATAAGAAACATTAGTTTTTTTTAGTTAGTTAGTTAGTTTGTTTGTTTGTTTGTTTGTTTTCAGTAGGTAATAGTATCTAGAATGGGCATGAAATATGGTCATTGCCAATGCATAGTTGGCTTCCATGTCTTTTAGTAATTACTTGACTCCAATGACTTTAACTCCAGTTCAGCATCATAGTTCAGAATCATTCTCACTCTCCTTCCCTTTTTCTATTCCATATTTGCATCTTTCTTCCCCCAGAGTAAGAACAATTGTTCCTAAGAAAATCAATATATTTGATAATTTACTACGTAACTCTAGTAAACAAAATTAACTTAATGTTTTATATTACTCTAATAAACAAAATTAGCTTGACCAAATAATAACATGGTTCAAAATTCAAAACTATGGGAAAAGTTATATTCACAAAAATTGAATCTGCTATTTTATCACTTTAAACCCACATTCTGTAAGTAACTATTTT
The DNA here is from genome assembly GCF_000412655.1 of Myotis brandtii. Classification (NCBI taxonomy): domain Eukaryota; kingdom Metazoa; phylum Chordata; class Mammalia; order Chiroptera; family Vespertilionidae; genus Myotis; species Myotis brandtii. Next base: position 1,188,239 of record NW_005355037.1, on the reverse strand, counting down.
CATTAGTTTTATTTTATTTTTTAAAAGTTTATTGTCCCTGAATAAAATTCTTACAAAAATTAGACTTATTTTTATTTTCTTCATGAGCAAGTAATATATTATGCATACTATAAGACCTTTTATTAACTTACTAATATAGAGACTAGAAAGCATTTAAAATAAGTTCAAAGAGATTTTTTTAAATAATCTTTTATTAACTTACTAATATAGAGACTAGAAAGCATTCAAAATAAGTTCAAAGAGATTTTTTAAAATAATATACTAAAGGCTCAGTGCACAAAATTAGTGCAAGAGTAGGCCTTCCTCCCCCAGGCTGCTGGCACCAGCTTCCCTCTGGCACCTGGGACCCGGGCTTCCCTCAAAGCCTTAGCTTTGTCCGGAAGGATGGAATGACTTCTGGTATAATTTGCATATTATCCTTTCATTATTATAGATAGCTGCATAGTATTCTAATAAAGAATACCCCCTTTTTCTAGTTAATAACTATTTGCAGTATTAGATTATTCCCAATATGTTTCTATTAAAATTGATCTTGTGATTATATTTGTGTATGTGTTCTTATTATTGATATTATGTCATTGTTGTTTGTTCACATTAGTGAATCTATAATTCAGGGTAAATTTCTAGAAGTGAGATTGCTGAGAAAAAGCCCAAAATAAATGTGTTTCATGAGATTTTTCCAAATCCCCTCCATAAAGATTATGCCATGTTCACTTGCCAGCTAATTACTTTACCCTGATAGTCTTGTTGGCCATGCTTTGTTTAATGAAGCTTTTGGAATTGTGCCCATCTAAAAAGTTAAAATGTCTATCTCAAAAAAGTTTTAATTTACATTTTGTATAAGTGAAGTTAAGCAACTTTACATATAATTTACATATATTTTAGGACCAATTATGGCTGTTTATTTGTTTTGTCTATTTTTCTAAAATGTTTTTTAACTCAATCCCTTACTTGTTTTGATAGTTTATTTTTATATTGAGAGATAATTTGTATACAAAGAAATATATACCAAAATACCACTAGAGTCAATACAAAGAACATTTGCATCATCCCAGAAACTATTATCATGCCACTTTCCAACCAATGCCAACATCTGCTTCATAAGGAAAACTCTACTTTGATTTTAAATAGCATATGTTACATTTGTATTTTCTTGAATTTCATATGAGTAATATTCTATTGCATAAATCTTTGGGTTGGACTCAACATCATCCCTGTGAAATTTGTCCATGTGGCTGCATAGATCAGTAGCTCATTCTTTTTTTATTGCTGCGTGGCATTCTACAATCAATTTCTCCATTCCACTGTTGGTTGTTTCCAAATTTGAGGTATTGTACATTAAGTGACTATGAACATTCTTATATGAATCTTTTTTTGAACATATGCTTTTATTTCTCCTTGATAAATATCTAGGATAGCGGGTATAAAAAATAATAAAAAAAAGTGTTGAAATGTTTCCCAATGTGGTTATGTGTGTGCAGTGTATGAGAATTCTAATGGTCCACATCCTTTCCAAAAATTTGTGTTGTCAATTGTTTTTAATTAGCTATTCAAAAGAATATAAAGAATGATGATCATCTCATTGTGGTTTCCTCTTGCATTTTCATGATGACCAACAATGTTGAGAACATTTTCAAAGACTTAAATGGCTTTTGAATATTTTTTGTGTGTGAAATGTATCTTCAAATGTTTTACCCATTCTTATTACATTGTATTGTAATTATTGATATCTAGTGATTCTTTATATATTCTTTAAATTAATTATTTGTCTGCTACATGCATTGCTATTAATTTTTCTAAGTCCATGGCTTGTACTTCATTCTCTAAATTATATTTTTTTTCATGTGGAGAAATTTTAAGAGTGTTCAAGTTCAATGTGACACTTTTATTCCTTTTTAATTAGTGCTCTTGTCTCAAAAATATTTTCCTTCCACAATGATCCTATATAATAAAACCCTAATATGAAAATCAACCAAACGGTGGAATGACCGGTCACTATGATGCGTACTGACCACCAGGGGGCAGACGCTCAATGCAGGAGCTGCCCCTGGTGGTCAATGCACTCCCACAAGGGGAACACTGCTCAGCCAGAAGCCGGGCTCATGGCTGGCCAGTGCAGTGGTGGTGGCAGGAGCCTCTCCCTCCTCTGCTGTAGGTGGCTGGTAAGGAGGGAGGGGTCCCAGCATGTGAGAGCCCTGGACTGCGAGAGGGACATCTGACTGCCGGCTTAGGCCCGATCTCCCTGAGGGATCCCGGACTGCGAGAGGGTACAGGCCAGGCTGAGGACCGCCCCCACAGTGCAAGAATTTCATGCACTGGGCCTCTAGTAACAATATAATATTCTTTGAAAAATTTCATGCTTTGTTTTTTTAATTAAATTTAAAGTAATTTTTGATATGATGGAATTTATGTGAATATTCTTTTTTTCCTATGTTTCTATAGTTGCTCAAGAGCAATTATTTGTAAAGAATTATCCTTCCTAATTAAATTTATTTGGAGACTTTGAAAAAAATAAAGTGACTATATATGTAAGGGTCTATTTGCAGCCTCTATTTTGTTTCATTGCTCGATCTGTCTATTCTTATGCCAATACTATACTTTTTTTGAACTAATAAGACTTTATCCAGGCAAAAACCAACCAAACAAAAATAAACCCAAATTGCTAACATCATAAATGAAAGCAGGAACATTATAACAGATCCCATGGACTAAAACGTTAATAAAGGAATGCTACTCTTTGTACACAGATTTGATAATCTAGATAAAATGTATCAATGCTTTGAAAAACACAAGCTACCAAAACTCATAAATTAATAACTAAATAATCTGATTAGGCCTATATCTATTAAAGACATTTTCAATATTTGTTAACCTCCCCAAACAGAAAGAAACAGGCCCAGATGGGTTCATTGGAAAATTCTACAAACCTATTAAGGAAGAATTATACCAATTCAACGTAATCTATTTCTGAGCATAGATGTAGAGAGAATACTTCCAAACTTACTCATGTTGCCAGTTAACCTAATACCAAAGCTAGGAAAAGACATTACAAGGATAAAAAACTACAAGCGAATATCTCTCATGAACATAGATGCAAAAATCTTCAACAAAATAGTAGTAAATTAAATCAAACAATGTATATAAAGAATAGGGAGTTTGATTATTAACCTGAATTCTGCTAGTTTACTAATTACATTGATAGTGATTGCACTGGGGTATTTGTTATCATTACATTAACCTTTTAATCTTGAAATAAGTTAAACATGAAATATTTGTATAGTAGATTCTTTTGCTCATATATAATTACTTATGCAATTATTCATTTTTGTATTTTAAGCATCTATATTCACAAGTAAGATTTGCAAATAGTTTTATTTATTTGTTGGGTGGTCAGTTGTTTATTGGCAATTTTTTTGTTTTAGAAGTTTATATCAGGAATCTGCAATCCTTGTAAATTGAGTTGACTAGGTCTTCACCTTTTAATGTTTTTTCTCCAGAACATTTTATAAAAGATAAGAAAGATCTCTTCCCTGAATGCTGGAGAAAATCTTCTCTAAAACTGCTTTAGCGCTGTCTCTCTTTATAGGTAGAAAATTTACTACTTGTTTATATCTGTTTCAGGTATTGATCTCTTGAGGCACTATGCTTGTTTCTTAGCCAGTTTTAGAAATATTCATTTTTTCCAGAAAAATTGACCATTTTGTTTGTGTTGTCAAATTTATAGCCATAAGTTGAACACAGTATTCATTTATTATTTTATCACTCTTCCTTGAATCTTTGGTTTTATGCTCTTTTTTTTGCCTCAATCTTGCTCATGTATTTTTTCTCCTTTTCTAATCACAATTACCATAAATTTGCTAATTTAATTATATTTGCAAAAATAGAAAATTTTAATTAATAAATTATACAATTGAGGGTTTTTTTAGTTCATTCTGGTGTATCTATACCAATTATTCTCTTCTTATATCTTTTTGTCTTTCTTATCTACACTAATAAAAGACAAACATGCAAATTGACCGTACCTTCGCTATGCCTTAAGACACGCCCACCAGCAAATCAGAGCGACTATATGCAAATTAACCCAACCAAGATGGCAGCCGGCAGCCACGGAGCTGGAGCAAGCAGGAGGCTTGGTTGCCCCAATGATGGAGGAAGCCAAGCTTCCCGCCTGCCGCGGCTCCACTCAAGGCAACAAAGTTTCAATTATAGAAGATAAATAAACCCCAGATACCTGCTTGCAGCCGGCCGTGGCCACGGAGCTGGAGCGAGCAGGAGGCTTGGGTTGCCCCTAGCGATGGAGGAAGCCAAGCTTCCCGCCCGCCCTGGCTGGCTCTGAGCTCCTCTCAAGGCTACAAAGTTTCAATTATAGAAGGTAAATAAATCCCAGAATTAAAAA
>NW_005355037.1:1182381-1183829 GCF_000412655.1 Myotis brandtii | reverse complement strand
TGAAAACAGCCATCAGCCCCTCACCCATGCTGGCCAAACCTCCATGGGGTGAGGGTCCCCACTGGGGGGGGGCTTGACAAGTCTGCAAACAGCCATCAGCCCCTCACCCAGGCTGGCCAGGCACCCCAGTGGGGACCCCCACCCTGAAGGGGGTGTGACCAGCCTGCAAATACCCATCAGCCCCCCACCCAGGTTGGCCAAGCTCCCCAGTGGGACCCCCACCCTAATTTGGGACACCCTTCAGGGCAAACCAGCCAGCCTCCACCCATGCACCAGGCCTCTATCCTATATAATAAAAGGGTAATATGCAAATTGACCCTAACAGCAGAACCACTGGGAATGACTGGTCACTATGACACACACTGACCACCAGGGGGCAGACGCTCAATGCAGGAGCTGCCCTTTGGTGGTCAGTGCGCTCCCACAGGGGGAACTCTGCTCAGCCACAAGCCAGGCTGACGGCTGCCAGTACAGGGGTGGTGGTGGGAGCCTCTCCCGCCTCCTCAGCAGTGCTAAGGATGTCCGACTGAAGCTTAGGCCTGCTCCCTGCTGGCAAGTGGACATCTCCCGAGGGTTCCCGGGCTGCCAGAGGGATGTCTGATTGCCAGCTTATGCCCATTCTCCCGGGGAGCGGGCCTAAGCCAGCAGGTGGTCATCCCCCGAGGGGTCCCAGTTTGCGAGAGGGCACAGGCCAGGCTGAGGGATGTCCCCCCACTGAGTGCACAAATTTTTGTGCACCGGGCCTCTAGTTTATATATATAAAAGGCTAATATGCAAAGTGTCCCCTCAGGAGTTCGACCTAGAGACCGAGAGTTCGATTGCTCGCTATGACATGCACTGACCACCAGGGAGTGGTGCAGAATGAAGGAAGGCCCTGGATGGCAGCCAGAAGGGCCTGATCAGCCCTGATCACTGGCCAGACCTAGGGACTCTACTGGTGCATGAATTTTGTGCACTGGGCCTCTAATTCAAAAATAAAACATTAGCCTCATCCAGTCAGCTCAGTTGATTGAATCATCATCCCATACACCAAAAAGGTTTCGGGTTCAAATTCTGGTCAGGGCACACACCTAGGTTTCAGGTTCTATTCCATGTTGGATGCATGTGGGAAAGAGCTGATTGCTGTTTCTCTCTCATGTTGGTGTCTCTCTTTCTTTCTCTTCCTCTCCCTTTCTCTCCCTCCCATCCTCTCTCTCTAAAATCAATAAACATATTCCTAGGCAAGAATTAAATAAATAAATAAAACATTTTATATTATACTAGAGGCCCGGTGCACAAAAATTTGTGCACTGGAGTAGGGGGTCCCTCAGCCCAGCTTGCCCCCTATCACATACTGGGAGCCCTTAGGGGATGTCCTACTCCCTGCTCTCTGCTCCCCTTGGGGAGTGGGCCTAAGCCACAGTCTGGCCTCCCTTTGTGGGAGGCGACCAGGCTGATCAGGGGAAGGC
>NW_005355037.1:1174832-1182130 GCF_000412655.1 Myotis brandtii | reverse complement strand
TTTTTTTTATCCTCACCTGAGGATATGTTTCCATTGATTTTTAGAGAATGTGGAAGAGAAAGGGAAAGACAGAGAGAAACATCAAAGTGAGAGGAACACTTTGATTGGTTGCCTCCTGCATGAGCCGTGACCTGGGCCCAGGCCAGGGAGGAGCCTGCAACCTAGGTACATGCCCTTGGTCAGAATTGAACCCAGACCCAGCAGTGGGAAGACCGAGGCATTATCCACTGAGCAAAACCAGCTAGGACAGGATATGACATTTCTTAACCCTCCAGCAGCGGACCTTCCTTTTTTTCTCCAGGAGCGTGGTAAAAAACCCTAGATCACCTATTTGGATTCTTATTACCCAAGTTACTAAGAATATTACCAGTGGCATACAGGGAACTAAGCCAATGAGTGGTCAGAAAAGGTGTTTCCTCTACAGTTCACACCAATTGTCGACTTGGCCCCTGCCCAGGCCTAATGCCTCTGGCCAAGGCCTTAGGCCTGGGCAGGGGACCCCCAGCTCCCACCATCGCCAGCTCTGCCCCTGCTACCCCCAATTGCTGGAACCGCCCCTGCCCAGACCTAACACCTCTGGCCGGGGCATTAGGCCTGGGCAGGGGACCCCCAGCTCCCACCATCGCCAGCTCTGCCCCTGCTACCCCCAATTGCTGGAACCGCCCCTGCCCAGACCTAACACCTCTGGCCGGGGCATTAGGCCTGGGCAGGGGACCCCCAGCTCTCCATGATCTCCCACTCTGACCCTACCCAGGCCTAATGCCATGGGCAGGGGACCCCCTGTTCCCCACAATCTCAGGCCTAATGCCTCTAGCAAAGGCATTAGGCCTGGGCAGGGGACCCCCAGCTCCCCGCCATTGCCCAGGCCTAATGCCTCTGGCCAAGGTGTTAGGCCTGGGCAGGGGACCAACAGCCCCCTGCAATTGCTGGTTCCGCCCCTGCCCAGGCCTAACACTTCTGACCGAGGCGTCAGGCCTGGGCAGGGGACCTCTCAGCTCTGATTGTGGGCTCAGATAGCTGATAGCCTCTGGGCGCTTACGTATGCAAATTAACCGCCATGTTTGTTGGTGGTTAATTTGCATATTATGCTGATTAGCCCATGGGAGGCGTAGCGAAGGTACGGTCAATTACCCTGCTTGTCTATTATTAGATAGGATATTTTCCTATGAGACTCCCTTGGGTTTATTTTAGTGTTCTAATATGTGTTCAGTTTTCCTTTTATAATATTGGTTACCTTTAGAAATTTGATTCTTTTTGGATCCATGCTTGCCTTTATATTGTTAATTTCTTATTATGTTAACTGAAGTGTTTTTTACTAAAGAGATGTGATGCTAGCAGGTTTGACTTGAATGTTTTGGTAGGAGGTGAAAGGTCAACTACTGCTATTTGAAATTAGCCAGTGTCTCATCTTGAACAGGAATCTCATTGTTTCACCTCAGTGGCATTATCCATCTGGAACATTGTTCTTTTTCTATAGGGCATAAGCCAACTTCTGTTTTGTCTCTTTCTTATCCTTCAAATGGAGGGTTCATTTCTTAATTCACATTGTAATACTGCTGCGTAAATAGGTAAATTGATAGACTTATAAGCAACTGGAACAACCAGTCGCTATGACACGCATTGACCACCAGGGGTCAGACACTCAATGCAGGAGTTGCCCCTGGTGGTCAGTGTGCTCCCACAGCCAACCTTCCTTGGCCAATGAACCTCCTGCAGTCCCTCTCCCCAGCTGGCAGGCCCCAGGCTGGGACAGGGAACTGGGGGTGACTGGCGGCGATTGCGGCCCTTTTCCCAGGAGGGCCAAGGGCCTGCTGCCTCCTCTGGGCTGGCAGCCAACCTCCTGTGCCCCGTCCCTCCTCCCTGGTCAGCAGGCCCCAATCAGCCTGCTGCCCACCCACCACAGTAGCAGCATGGCATCACGGCGGCAGGGTAGGGAGAAATAGGGGGGATGGGGAACCATGTGGTGGTGGGGCGCTGATGATGGCGGCGTCAGCATCCAGTGTCCATTCCTTTCTCACCCGGCCCAGCCACCGTCGTCTCCTCTCCAGCCCGGCCCTGATTGGCCTGGCCCTGATCGGCCCTGATTGCCGAACAGGCCTAGGGACCCCACCTGTGCATGAATTTTGTGCACTGGGCCTCTAGTTTCCTTATAATCAGCTATTAAAATACCCTTATTATACATTCAGTGATAAATTTTGAGGATTGAGGGGTGCAATATGTATAACACATTAAATTTACTTTCTGAATTATCAACCAATTGAGAGATAGATAAAAGGTATGAGGTCAAAATATCAAACTTTAGAACTTGTGAATTTTTTTACTTTAGGTGCACAACTACTATGATAGTATCATTGAATTAAACAGGCTTCTCCACCACCCTAAACACAGGCAGTACTAGAAAACCACTGTCCATTCTTCACAGGAAAGGGAATATCTAGGGAAGCAAAAAAACTAATGTGCTTTCTATAGGCAAGTGGAAATGAAGAGAGATGAAAGGGAAAGACCTGAAATCCACATTCCTGGTTTCTGCTCACCATTTACTATTCAGATAATCCATTCCTCCTACTATGGGGAAGGGAGGGTGAGCAGGGAAAAGGAAAGATGTTTCTCCACCTCAAAATAGGAAGAGTTGAGAACAAATATCTTTTCCTCTCCTTTCAATAGTTCATAGATCAAAGCAGCTAAGAACTAAAAGAGCTGAAAAAATGTGTAATCCATTAATTCACAGTAGGTGGTAGAATTACAAATATCTGCTGAGAACTTTTACCAACATACTACTACAACACCAATGGTCTTGATTTAGAACCACTGATCTAATAAGACCCATCGATGATTTTGTTAACAGTAGCTAAAGTTTGTCAAATATTTCTAATCATATATATTAGGGGCCCAGTGCACAAATTCGTGCACCTTAAAAGGAACTGTGGGCCGCAAGGCTGCAGTAGGCACAGGGGCGAGTATCAGCCCATCCTCTGTGCCCCCACCCAGACCCTCCCACTGCAAACCCTGGTCCCCTGTCTGCCAACAGCCCCATTCCCGCTGCCTCCGCTCTCACGCACTGACGGCACCGGCTCTGCTCACACCTGCTGATGGCACGGAGCGATTTGGGCCAGCACCGTCAGTGGGTGCAAGCAGCAGCTGCTGGCCCCAATCACCCCTCAAGAGCAGGGGGTGGTGGAGAAGCCCTCAGGGGTGATCAGGGCTGGCAGCCGCCACTTGTACCCACTGATGGCACCAAGTGATTGGGACCGGCACCAGGCACTGGCAACAACTGCCAGCGGTGGCTCTGGCATCGGCAGTTGGTGCAAGCAGGGCTGTCACTAGCAGCATGTGCTAGAGGCGGCTGCAGTCCCCAATCTGCCCCTCAGGAGCAGGGGAGGTGGAGAAGCTCTGAGGGGCGATTGGAGCTGGCAGCCTCCGCTCACACCCGCTGATGGCGCCAAGCGATCGGGGCCAGTGCCAGGCACCGACAGTAGGTGCGAGTGGGGCCGGTGCTGGCAGTGGGTGCGAGCGTTGGGCAGGACAGCAGCGTGGGAGCAAAGAATTTTCAGTAACCACCAGAGGCTCGCCCCGATGACAGCAACAGGCGCCCTGCCTTGGTATGGCACCCCTGCTCACCTGCTCCACCATCCCGCCACAGCCGACACCTTCCATGTTCCACACACACCCGCTGGTGGTCAGCGCATGTCATAGCCATTGGTTGTTCGGTTGTTCAGCCGTTCGGTCTATTTTCATATTAGCCTTTTATTATATAGGATATATTTCTTATACTTTTTCTCCTTTTTAATAACCAGTTAGGAAACTAATGCTCTTTTAAAATTACTTAAACTGGCTGTATTGCAAATATGTGGTTAAATGAGCATTAAAATACTAAAGCTCCAGTCTTATCATTGCTGCTTATTGCTCAAGCAATATATTTTTTAAAATAAGCCAATTTGTTTCAGTAATAATCTAGGACTGATAGTGTCCTTTTTTGTATAATTAAAATAATTATAAAAAAGGGAAAGTCTGAGGAGAATGTAGAACTAATGTAGTGCTGTTTGGCAAAATAATAATAAATAACAAACAAAGAAACAAAAAGAGATGAGACAAAGGGAGAGAATGTCAAGAACTCAGCCCAAGATTGGGAGAAGATAATGGCACTCCAAAAATAATTTAATATCCACTATATAGCCCTCAACTTGATACCAAACAAAATATGCATTTACTGAATTTTCTCACACTTGTTGAATTGTTGTATAAAAAATTAGAATGAAAAACAAAAAAAAAACCAAGAGATTATAGAATTTCAAGGAGTAGATCTTTTTATTATTATTATTATTATTGATTTCAGAGAGGAAAGAGAGATAGAAACATCAATCACAAGAAAGAATCATTGATCAGCTGCCTCATGCACACCCCCCACTGGGGATTGAGCCTGCATCCCTGGCATGTGCCCTGACTGGAAATCAAGCCGAGACCTCCTGGTTCATAGGTGAAACCTTAACCACTGACCCATACTGGCCAGGCTCAGGAAGTAGATCTTTAACAGTGGAAGAGCCAAGGAATGATCAAGGAATATTAGAATTAAAATTCCATGGCATTTTAAAAGGAGTTTATTGGTAATAATAACTAAAACAAGTGATCTATTAAACGACTACAAGAGATTAACAATAGCCTTTGTGTAAAAGAATTGGATAGGATTTTTCTACATCTCTTAGAAATACATAATGCACTCATTTATTCTTTCTACAATAGATAGTACAGTTGACATTTGAACAACATTAGGGGCATCAGTGCAAATCCATGTATAACTTTTGACTCCCATGGGGTATGGATTCCTAGACCACTGCAGATAACAAAATTTGCAGATGCTGAAGTCCACTATATAAAATTGAGTTGATTAATGCATAGTTGGCCCTCCACATCTTTTGACATTCCTGTATAAGTGGACTCATGCATTTAAGTCTCATGTTGTTCAAGGGACAACTGTACTTATAGGACAATAATATTTTCAAAAGTAATCTTGTTAAGACTCTGGTTGTTTCTTCCAGAAAAGTTTTGTAACACTTGGTGTGACTGTGAGCGTTCATCAAGAAAATTTTAGGATAAATGAGCAAGATACATAATAGTAAATTTTATAAACACATAACAAATGATAACAGGATTTAACTGAAAAGCTGCTTTAGTACTCATGTGCTATATAAAAAAAAAAAAATGTCTATATTGCAAGTTTGGTACTCCACTCAGATCCTCTGGGATATCTTTCAACATTGTGTGTATGTTTAAGGAAAGGGACCCCCAGGCTACTAAGTCCATTTCCCTGATATCTTTTGAAAGCCAGGCAGTGCCAGATAATTTATTCTCTCTGGATTTTCTCTTAACCAGTGACTAGCAGGCATGTGACAGTTACAAGAAAGACCTAGCTCCTTTGCCTTGGGTCAGTTCAACTCAGAGGTAAGACTTACATCCAGAGTTTCCCTATGGGATTAGGCTCCAAAGTAAGAAGCAAGACTGTAGAAGAGTATTTTTAAAGAGTCAGTAAGAAGGGTTTTATTTTTTTAATGATATTTCCATATTCAATGACATTGTAAAATCTAAAAGTATCAGGAGTTGGAGGCTAGGTTAGGATTAACTGACAAAGCTAAGGTCTCTTTGAAATTCCACTTCCCCCAAAAGAGAGGGGAACACTTAAGGTTTAAGTAAACTCACTGAGCTAGGTTAATGCCCTATGAAGAGTGAACTGACAATTGACCACTATAGAGATATCTAAAGAGAGAGCAGCTGCTAGATATGACTAGCAGCTCTGACATACCAGTAAAAGAAAACTAGCTTCTGATCCTCACGGGGTAGCTCCGTTAGAGCATTATTCTGATATGCCAAGGTTGTGGGCTTGTTCTCTTGTCAGGTCACATACAAGAAGCAACCAATGACTGCATATATAAGCAGAACAACAAATATTTCTTTCTCTCGCTCTCTCTTTCTCTCTTTCCCTCCCTCCCCCTCTTCCACTCTCTCTAAAAATCAATGGAAAAAATATCCTTGGGTGAGGATTTAAAAAAAAAGAAAGAAAGAAAAAGAAAAGAAAAGTAGCCTCTTTGGGTGGCCCACCCTTCCACAGCTTGTTGGAATAAAGCATCTGTTTTTACCAAGGACCAGATGTGTGCCTTGCCACAAAAGGGTTAGCATGGTTTTGTCTTGGACACTATCCAAGAAAACTGACTGTAGGTGTAAAAAGACCTCACCCGAGAGACATTACAAATCCCACTACAAGCTTTCTACTTTTAAAAAGACAATTAAAAGGTGAAAGATATTTTTGCTCTGATGAAGGCATATCTAGATAACTAACTGCCCCTGTATGGCTAGTGCTCCTGAGTGATGGGCACCATCCATACAATTTTCCAAAAGAAAAAAATCAACGAAAGCACTTTTGTGTCCATGAAGCTGATGCTATATTAGCATAAGAATAAATTTAGTTATAACTCTCCTCTTACTCCTATATTCTCTCTTTCTTTACATTACAGCCATGACAAGGTCAGAAATTGATCATCATAGCAGGAAAGGACAGACCACCTACTTTTTATGATGTGAGAAGGCATTATGCCCCATTTAAAAAAAACCTGAATGCTGTGTCAGGATCTATCTAACGGCTATATTAGCATAAGAATAAATTTAGTTATAACTCTCCTCTTACTCCTATATTCTCTCTTTCTTTACATTACAGCCATGACAAGGTCAGAAATTGATCATCATAGCAGGAAAGGACAGACCACCTACTTTTTATGATGTGAGAAGGCATTATGCCCCAAAAAAAAAAAACCTGAATGCTGTGTCAGGATCTATCTAACACAGCAGTCCTAGATAAGATGAATATAGATATTGGCTGGGGAAAAAAGAAAGCAAACCAATCATCTTTCTCAATATCTGGGAATAATATATAATTTAAATTAAAACTAAAAATTTGACAAACACACTTGACTAAACTTCCTAATGACTGAACCAAGACTGTGCTATGATTTTAAGTGAACACTTTTAGTTACCTCCATGCCACTATAAAATTCATGGATATTAGCAGGCTCACAATGATCTAGCCTACTGGTATTAATGCTCTTGTGTAATCCTCTGCCTTTGAGTGTGAACTAGGCCTGGTGTTTTGTTTTTATAAACAAAATATCACAAAAGTGACATACCATCACTACATAGTTTTTTCCCCCAAAACTATGGTTCTCTTTACTGACCATCTTTCTCTGACCTCATGCACCCTCACACTGATGATGCCAGCTACTGTGAGAAGTGCTATTGTATGAAGAGGTCCATGT
>NW_005355037.1:1165854-1170410 GCF_000412655.1 Myotis brandtii | reverse complement strand
ATCATCAATAAATAAAAAGTTGGCTCAGGTAAACACAGTACTCAAATCTTTCCACAACCACGTAAAAATTACAACTAAACTACACAGCCATCATTTATATATATTTCTTTTTTTAAGAAAAAACATAATCAATCAATAAATAAAAAGTTGGCTCAGGTAAACACAGTACTCAAATCTTTCCACAACCACGTAAAAATTACAACTAAACTACACAACAGCCATCATTCAGAAATGTATGAAATCTAACTGAACAGAAGTCCTACAACTAAGGGTATAAAGAAAAAGACACATCCAGACTTGTAGGAAGGGTGGAAACAGAGATGGAGACATGGAAGGGGCTTGTCAGACACAAGAGTCTGATAAAAATCAGGAGAGATATTTGAGCTTATGGAGGTTCCCCCTAAGGAATAAGGGGTTCCCAGGCCCACATCAAGCCTTCAGCCCAGGATTCCAGTGCCAGGAAGAGAAGTCTCCATTAGTTATGGCTGTAAAAACCAGAAGAATTGTGGCTGAGTGAGGAGGGCTGCAGAATTTTCAGGTGATTCTTTTAAAGGGCCTCCTTATGAACTTACTCAGACTCACTTTTTCTGAGCTCCAGTGCTGGGGTAGAAGTTGGAAAGTCACCAGGGACATATGGGGAGCAACTGAATTGTCTGGTATTGGGGTGAGAGCTAAAAAGCAGCTTTATTTCCAACAGAAGTATTGCCATATGCCATTGTTTCTTTTCTGAGCCCTCCTGTGCTAAGTGGGCACAATATATGAGTCTCCATCAACCTATCTAACACTCTGTCCTGCCCTGGTGATTCCCTGAGACCCTGTCCATCCAACTTTTGGGCCCACTGAAGCTGTTTCTTTTGGCTTTTCCATATTAATGGCCTGTCTTGGCCCATGACTCAGACTTTACTAAAATCTCTCAAATAAGCCTCAGTATGCCCTATATCTCTCACTGCTTGGCACTAGTGGCAGTCAACCTGCTTCTGTCCTTGGTCTTTCCTGAGCACCTTCAAGCCCAGCACAGAAAGCAACCATCTGCTGATCACTTTGCAGTTCATGCCTGCTGGCCCTGGGAAGGACACAGATGACAGCTGACCTTGGCTTGCACTTCCCAGGAAGATCCAGAGCCACCTCCACAAGCAACACACTGAAGGACTCAAGGGATGGACCCTGTGGGCACCAAGACCCACTGAAGTAAATCCTGCTCCATGAGGTGGGCCCCTGCACAGCTGATCCTCCACAGTCTTTGCATTAATTGGCCTTAGGGTAAATCCCTCCTAATGACATGCCAACAGCAATCAAGGCTCAATTACAATAATAGGGTATACACAGCCCTCACAGGGGGACAAACCTGCAGTGCCATCTCAGGTAATTGGAGGCTGTGCCACTGGACCCTACAGGACAGCTACTACCTAAGGACATTCTACCAAGTCCAGGAGATGTAGCAGATATACCTAATACATAGAAACCATCACAGAAAGGATGCCAAAATGAGGAGACAAAGGAGAATGTTCCAAATAGAAAACAGAACAAATCTCCAGAAAAATGGAAACAAACAAGCTGCCAAATGCAGAGTTCAAAATATTGCTTATAAGGATGCTCAAAGAGCTTAGGGATAGAGTAGATGAACTTAAAACATAAACATAGGATGATAGGAAACATAAAAACAGAACTAGAAAACATAAAAAGAACCAGTTATAAATGAAGAATATATTATCTAAAATGAAGAATACATTATAGTCACTCTAGAGTGAAGTAAAGGAAGCAGAGAATCAAATTAGAGATTTGGAAGATAAGGGAGCAGAAAACACCCAATTAAAACCACAATGAGAAAAAGTAATAAAAAGTAAAATAAAAATGAGGATAGTCTAAGGAGCCTCTGGGACAACTTCAAGTGTACCAATATTGGCATCATGTGGGTGCCAGAAGGAGAAGAGAGAGAGCAAAGAATTTAAAACCTATGTGAAAAAAATAACAGAAAACTTTCTTAACCTGATGAAGGAAATCAATATACAAGTCCATGAAGCAAAGAGAGTCCCAAACAAGATTAACCTAAAGAGGCCTGCACCAAGGCACATAATAATTAAAATACTAAAGGTTAAAGACCAAAAAAGAATAATAAAAGGATCAAGAGAAAAGCAATTCGTTATCTGCAAGGAGGCTCCCAAAGTTCAACTACAAAGTTTCTTAGCAGAAACTTTGCAGACCAGAAGGGATTGACAAAAAATATTCAAAATGATGAAAAGTAAGGGCCTACAACCAAAATTATTCTATCCAGCATAGCTATAATTTACTAGGAGAATAGAGAGACCAATAAAGTGCTTCACAGACAAGAAAAAGCTAAAGGAGTTCATCACCACCAAGCCAGAATTATAATAAATGTTAGAGTCTTCTTTAAGATGGAAGAGGGGTTTAGGGGATGGGTGTAAAAAGGAAAGGGATTAAGAAGTGGAAATTGATAGCTACAGAATAGTCATGGGAATGTAAAATGCAGGATAGGGAATATTGTCGATAATCAATATATATAAAGAGCCAGGGTCTGTCACATCCAAAATGACTGAAGGCTTGACCTAATGCCCAGGCTGTGTGTGCAGCTGGCTCTGGTGGGTGGGGACTTGTGGCAGCGGGGATGGGGCCAGGGGAGGAGGGGCCAGCATTCACACTCACTCACAACTGCACACATGCACAGATACACACAGCTCACACCTGCTCACAGCCTTTTCTCCCTTTCTTTCCCCCCCTCCCAGCTCGCTCTCAGAGCCTCTCTCAGAATGAGGCCCCAGGGAAGACAGAGGGTAAAGCTTCCCCAACTGGCCCCGCCCCCTCCCAGCTGGGAAAGAAGAAGAGGGAGAGAGGGAGGCAGGGAGGCCTGGAGTACTGCTGAGAAAAACAAGAGAGACAGAGACTGGGAGAGACTGAGATGGAGAGATGGAAACAAAACAGACTGGGACTAAAGAGGCCTGAATGGAAGGGAGGCCTGTGCGGGCCAGGAACTGAAATGTTTCACCAACCTCTGCCCAACTCATGTGTGGTACTCAGAAGTGAGCAGGGGAGCCAAAGCCACAGGCAGAGATGGAGAAACGTGCCTTCCCCTCTGGAGACTCCCAGTATCTTCAAACTGCCTCCCAAAGGTGTCCCAAGTCCCTCTTCCTCTCCGTGCTGTGGCAGTAGTGAGTCCTGGGTTGCCACGGAGCCCACGACGCAGGCCTCTCTTCAGGGGCACCAGGAGAGACAGTGCCCGGCACTCACACTCACTCACAACCGCACACACGCACAGACACACACAGCACCCACCAGCTCACAGCCTTTCCTTCCTTTCTTTCCCTCCCTCCCAGCCTCTCTCAGAATTAGGCCCCAGGGTGGGCAGAGGGTGAAGCTGCCCCCACTGGCCCTGCCTCCTCCCAGCTGGGAAAGAGGAAGAGGAAGAGAGGGAAGCAAGAAGGCCTGGAATACTGCTGAGAAAAACAAAGACAGACAAAGGCTGGGAGAGACTGGGATGGAGAGATGGAAACAAAATAGCAATCCTATCTAATAATAGACATGCATGGTAATTGACCGTGCCTTCGCTACACCTCCTATTGGCTAATCAGCACGATATGCAAATTAACCGCCAACAAAGATGGCGGCTAATTTGCATACTGCAGGCAGGGCGGGAGAGCAGGAGCCGCCATCCAGGCCTCCGTGTGTGACCCGGGGGTGAGCAGGGGCTCAGGCGAAGGCAAGTGATGCCGATCACCTCTCCTGAGCCCCTGCCCGCTGGGGAAACGGGGCCCTCTCCGAGAGAGAGAGAGAGAGAGAGAGAGAGAGAGAGAAAGAGAGAGAGAGGTGGAATTTGGCATCCCACATCCCTCCCTGATCGACCACTGCAATTCCAAGCCAGTGAGGGCTGCCTTCAGGCCGCAGCTCCAGGTCCCTCACCCCTACCCCAGGCCCGAGAGCACAGTGCTGGGCAGGGGCACCCAGGGGTTCGAGAATACAGAATGAGGTGCTGGCATGACATGGGGTGGGGCTGTGTTTACACCGCCAAGTTCCCCACTTCTGCCCTGGCCCGCGCATCCCTCCTTCTTCCCCTCAGAGGCCCAGCTCCTGCCTACATGCTTGCTGGGCAGGCCCAAGTGCACTGGGGAGTGAGCCATGGCGATCAGGATGGCCACTTCCTGGGATGGGACGGCCAGACCACTGCGATTCATGAGGGTGATGAGGCCCATGGGGCATGCGCAGCCCCCGGGTGGCGGGGGGTGGCCAGCCAAGCCGAGTCTGGCTTCAGTGGGGCCAATGGGAGCCTGAGTCCACCCCAACCCCCACAGGTCCCAGGCGGACAGTGGCTCAGTGGAGAGTGGTTGCTGGGGTCCAACCCCAACAGGTCCAAGGGTCCCCAAAGGTGTGGACGGAGTCGGCAAAGAAGGAATGACATGGAGACAGCGTTCAGTTGATCGGCAGCCTAGCTAGTATCTCCAGCCAAGTTCTGGTCAGGATCTCCAGCGAAGTTCTGGTCTTTATTGTCTTGTTACATCTGTATTTATACCAGTTGATTTTAATCCTGTCAATTTCTATTCCAAAGG
>NW_005355037.1:1160365-1165150 GCF_000412655.1 Myotis brandtii | reverse complement strand
GTGAAGTTTGCAACTGACCCAAGGAGGAAACCCAAGAGGGGAAAGGCCGGGAGGCATGAATTGCCAGCACTTTAACCTCTTGAAAACAGCTCCACTTGGAATGTATGTTCAGCTGAGAAGTGAGGGGGCTGAACTCCACCATCGCTGGGCTCCTGTCAGTCCAAGGCCCAAGCGTCCACCAAGACAAGGAAAGAACAGAGCGAGGGGCCCGGAGGAAGGGAGGACAATTGAAGAAAACTGTGTCTAGACTTTCCCCAGCCCTCTCCTTCTTTCTGCTGCCTACAAGAGTCCCAGGCCCAGCCACAGTTCTGTCTCCACCTTTTAATCCCCTATTCTCCAACCACAGAGAGAAATAAGGAGGAAGGAGTCTGTGCTGCCTTCAGAAAGTATCTATATACCTGATCGGCCAGTTGCTTTCCACAGAGGGAGGCCAGACTGCGGCTTAGGTCCACTCCCCACAGGGACATCAGTAGGACATCCTGTGAGGGCTCCCAGACTGTTAGAGGGGGCAGGCTGGGCTGAGGGATGTCCTGCGAGTGCACAAATTTTTGTGCACCAGGCCTCTAGTATTAAAATATTTCCTCTAATTAATTCCCTTTTAATTTGCATGAATTTCATGCACCAGGCCACTAGTATTTTAGTAATTATGTATGGTGTCAGATGGCTACTAGCTTTATTGTGGTAATAACTTAGCAAGTTATATAATGTCTAATTACTGTGTGGTATACCTGAATCTAATATACTATTGTATACCAACTTTAATTTTTAAAAAAATATTTAAAGCTAATAAAGAAAAAAGGATACAGATAAACAAGGTTCCCAAATAGCAAGTAAATTCTATAAGGTATATAAGGTCTTGGAATAATAGTTGTATAAAGTGAGGCAAACTGAGGAAAAATAAAAGAAAGAGATAAAGACACTTCAGTGTGTCTTTAGTATCTCCAACTTAGGCTCTCCATTTGGTTAGTTAAGAGAATATTATATTAACAAGTGATCATTTTCTTTGTCCTTCAGCCTTTTTCTCTTTATGTTGGTCTGGTCGTCCCCAACTGCCCTCCCCTGCCAGCCCGATCACCCCCAACTGCCCACCCATGGTGGCCTGTTTGCCCCCAACTGCCCTCCCCTGCCATCCATTTTGTGGTGGCCATCTTGTGACAAAATTGTGGCAGCCATCTTGTGACGACGTGAGGGCGTCACACGAGGGCGTGATGCCACCTAGGCTTTCATTATATAGGATTATTACAACAGAAAAATTTTTTTGCTCAGAAATAATGGCAAATTAAAATACATTCCCATTAAAGTTTATTTTTTATGAAAAGTTATAAAATAATTTTATACTTATACCACTTACATCAAAAATGTTTTGTCTCTATGAAGTAGCTTATTACTTTATTTCTTGAGTCAATACATTAAAATCTTGGTTTTATGGTTGCAATTGAAATGATAATCATCTAAACAGCAAATATTTTTGTAAAAAGTTACTATAATGGGGTAGATTTTATACATTAGAAAACCAGGGCATGTGCCAGGGGTGGGGCTTGGGGCTTGGCCACAGGGAGGTCAATGGGGGAAAAAGGAGACATATGTAATACTATATGTAATACTTTAAACAATAAAATAAAACTTTAAAAAAAAGCATTACTTAAATATCATACCTCTGTTTACTTAATAATCAACAACTCCATCGTTTTCTATTTTAAAATGTAAATATATAATCGGAAGTGCTGTGTTTCTAATCATAATCTCCTGATACTTTTAAAGATTTGCAGAGAATATGCAAAATATAATGATGACAATGGAGAATCTGTTTACAACAAACAACATATTGAAATCCAGGAATGCTTTTCCTCTTGAAGGTGATCTAATATATTTCTCACAGTTTCCAAAAAAAACTATAAAACATATTATCAAACTTATGAGTGATTCTTGTATTTGTACCACAAAATTAATTCTGAAAAATATATAATTTTTAAGTGAAGAACTTCTCTTTTCTATTAGCATTGTTTAACTAAGAAAAATGATTACAAAAAACTTTAACTGCTCATTTGAAAAAAATACGTAAATTGCAAAAAGTTAAAACAATTCAGATTTATACTAATAATTTAATTGTTGCATATATAAGTTCTGAGAAAATAGTACACTTGATATGTAAATGATGATAGCCAAACTAATTGGTAGTGAAATATTACACAGATTGTAATATTATACAATTAGGTTAATATACTATATTTTAGTAGACGAATCCACATTCGAAAAAACAAAATTATGTGCAATATGTTAGAAGGTGTTTTAAAAATATTTAAGGACTTAATTTCCATTAGTTAAAATTGTATGGGAACTTTATTTTTCAACCACAGAAAAATTAATTTTTATATTTAGTAAGAACTTGGTGTTTTGCATTTTGTTTTGCTTTTGCATAAGTGATGATGAAGAGAAATATCTGATAAATCCTCCCTTTTTTATACCAAATTCTCTGTTCTTACATTTTTTTATTGTTGGCATCAATCTTTTCTCTTATGAACGTTTACTTATTTCTCTAAGTGGTTACCTTCTTACAGATTATAGAAGAGACTAAAACATATCTTTTTTCTCTTATTCTTGTAACATGATATTGTCAAAGTCCATTAAATAAAACTAGCCAACAAAACACTATTGGTTTAATAATGCTCTCTTTAAATCAGATAACAATAGACTTGTATCCAATATTTACTATAGAAATAATGTCAACTACTACTAAATATTTTTATTATAAAACTAATTTTCCCCTCAGACATCTTCTCATTGATAGTCACATTTGGATATTTGGTAGCATTATTCTCCCAGTCATCTAGGATTGACTCAATTGATCTACAATTTCACTGTTTTTCTTATTTTCTACATCTGCTAAGACATTTTCTACATTCATTGTTTACTTTCCATCTCTACAATAGTTGCTTATCCTTAAACAATTCATGTACGAACATTCACTTAATGTGTCCATGCACAAATGTCCTGGCCCCTTTGGATCTAGATTAGAACCTTGCTAAGTCTTCCTGTTTCTTTTAGAAATTTTGCTACCTATATTCTATTATTCTATCATACACCTTTTGACTTCTATTTACCTATTATCATTATTACTATTATTATTATTATTATTATCCAGAAGAAATGTAGTCAAATTACATGCCTGTCAAATGACAGAGTTCACGAGACTTGTTTGTTTTTGGTTTCATTCACTGTGCACTTAGGTAAGGTTGAAGTCCTCAGAAATAGTCATGGAAACCAGTGTAACAGGCAGTGCAATTTTGACAGTGTCTGTTGTACCAAATATGATTACCTCCTTTCCCTGCTAGATAGAGTTTCAGACAGTGAAAAGTAGTCCAGGTGAGGTTGTATATTCCTGAGCACACTTTTCTCTCCAGACATTTCCTGCCTCTTAGTGTTCTGTAGCATTTTATTAAATTGTACATTTTTTACGATTCAATGTGGTTATCACCCAACATTTGATATTTCCTGCCATCTTAGTTGATAGGAATTGCATTTTCTGAAAATTTGTAGAAGTTGTATTGAGGAATCAAGAGTAAAAAAAAACCACTTTGGACAGATGTTTACTTTAAAAAAGTAGCAGTAAGAAAGAGGAGAAAGATAGCTTCCAAATTTTCTATTTGGCACAATCTCTAGTTCACTGAGTTAGGATAAATGGTAGGAAAAATATGACCCCATATTTTTTCAGTCATGTAGGACTGCATTTGTTTCTTGAGGTGATAAAAAGTTCTGCCACTGATGGTTTTTCATGAATGTAATTTATATTTAGTTGATATCTATCTCAGTTTCTGGCATTAGTTTCCTATTGGTCTTAGATTTAATACTTTTAATGAGTTTTCATGTATTTCCTCTGTGGGAAATAGTTTAAAGGAAAGTAAGAAGACTCTGACTCCACTTTAATCCAGATATTACCCCGAATTTTTTGTAGCATAAATATTGAATGTGTTTATTTTCCTTTTCTTTTGAAGATTCCATTAAGTAGTTGATTTATTCATAGTGCCATCTGTTATTTCCTCTGTTACATTTAGGAAACCAAAGGAAGAATATGTTTTCAAACTTTAGTTTAATAATGAGAGAAAAAACAGAAAAAGAGAAAAAAACAGATGAGCTTACACAGCACCCAGCCTTGCTTGCTTTCTTTTGCATCTTTAAACATCAGTTTAATATTACTTTTCTTTTTTTACATGAATGCTGCTATAGATTGCCAATAAGACATTTTTGGACCACTTTTAAAGCATAGTAGGAAAATAAGCTCATATTGGCAAACATTTTTCCTTTCTTTTATCCTAGTTATTCTTTTTGTGATCATATGTATTTCAATAAAAAATGTATACTTCAAAAAATGATTTATGCTTTTATATAAGTCTGGTCACAATTGGTTTTTCTCCATAATATGAGAAAAAAAATCTAAATGTTTTATAATAATAGCTTAGAAAATCTAGAAATAATTATTTAATAATGTATATTATTTTAACTAATTATCTAATCTAATAATAGACAAACATGGTAATTGACCATACCTCTGCTATACTTCCCATTGGCTATCAGCAGGATTATTCAAATTAACACAACCAAGATGGCGGCCGGCAGCCACGCAGCTGAAGTGAGCAGGAGGCTTGCTTGTTCCAGTGATGGAGGAAGCCAAGCTTCCTCCCTGCTATGGCTGGGCTCTGAGCTCCACTCTAAACAACAAAGTTTCAATTACAGAAGGAAAATAAATCCCAGAATAAAGAAAAAAAAAAAAAAAAGTAGTGCATGAGG
>NW_005355037.1:1157897-1160137 GCF_000412655.1 Myotis brandtii | reverse complement strand
CACTATGACACACACTGACCACCAGGGGGCAGACGCTCAATGCAGGAGCTGCCCTCTGGTGGTCAGTGTGCTCCCACATGGAGGAGCTCTGCTCAGCCACAAGCCAGGCTGACGGCTGCCAGTACAGCGGTGGTGGTGGGAGCCTCTCCTGCCTCCTCATCAGCGCTAAAGATGTCCGACTGCAGCTTAGTTCTGCTCCCCGCTGACAAGTGGACATCCCCCAAGGGCTGCCGGGCTGCCAGAGGGATGTCTGATTGCCATCTTAGGCCCAATCCCCCGGGGAGCAGGCCTAAGCCAGCAGGTGGTCATCTCCCAAAGGGTCCCAGACTGCCAGAGGGTACAGGCCAGACTGAGGGACCCCCCCCCCCCAGTGCACAAATTTTTGTGTACCGGGCCTCTAGTTATTCATATAATAGTTTATATTTATATTTTACCTTAAAGATAATCTATCCTATATAATAAAAGCCCAGCTACCAAAATGGCAGAACGACCAGAACGACCAGAGACCAGAATCACCACAACCCCATGCCTGGTCTGTCCCCGACCCCCAGCAAGTGGTTAGGGGTGATCAGGCAGGCGAGTGGTTAGGGGTAACCAGGCAGGCAGGCAAGCAGTTAGGGGAATCAGTCAGGCAGACAGGCAGAGTGGTTAGGCGTGAGCAGGCAGGCAGGCAGAGCCCCAAGATCGATCGCCTCAAAGAGGAAGACCTAGGCCACCCACCACAGCCTGCTAGAGGGATGCTCGGTGGCTGCAACAAGAGGTGCTGGTGGAGGTGGATGCTGCAGGGTGGGGTTGGCACCATGGTGGCTCCTGAGCAGGCACGGCACCTGCAGCCTGTCCCAGGCCCCGGGGTCCCCGCCTCCACCCCTGGATTCTGCAGGGCTGGACTGCCACTCCTCCTGCTATGATGTCTGGGCAGATCCTGGACCCTTCCATGACTGGGGCCTCTCTGCCAGGGCTCGGCCCCCTGACCGTACACCCCAGCTCAGCCCTGACTGCAGAGGAGCTGAAATACGCTGACATCCACAACATTGGGTCCATGATCGCCCCTTTGCACTTCCTGGAGGTGAAATTGGGCAAGAGGCCTCAACCTGTGAAAAGTGAGCTAGATGAGGAAGAAGAGTGGAGGAAAAGGTGCTGGGAAAAGAATAAAGTGGCAACAGCCCGATGCTGGAACAAGAAGAAGGAGCAGACGCAGTTTCTGCAGCGGGAATCTGAGTGGCTGGAGCTCTTTTTTTGAAAACCCAGATGGAGGAGCTGAAGCAGGAGCAGCAACAGCTCATCCTGATGTTCAACCAGCATCACCCCACCTGCATTGTCAGGAGCGACAGCATTAAGACCCCCGACTCAGAAGGCAACCCACTGCTGGAGCAGCTGGAGGAGAAGTGACCATGGGCTGGGAGGAGGAAGAGGAGGAGGAGGACATGAGGAGAGGGAGGAGGAGGAGGGTCCCAGAGGGCTCTTCCTTGCTGCATGAAAAACTCTTCAATGAGGCACAGCATAGCCAGCATTGGCCAGGCTTTTTTGTGAAACTCAGATCAGCCACACCAGGGGAAGAAACCCAGGCTGATGAAACCCAGGACCAAGCGCTGACACCAAAGCAGTCCTGAGGGGGCCTTGTTTTGCCCAGGACCAGGCTTGCAGGAGGCAGGACAGAGGCTCTGGGCCATAGAGGAGCCCAACCAGGCAGCTGTGGGCACTTCTCCGGCCTCTCCGCCAGGGCACCCACCAAAGGACCTCCGAGCAGCCAGGAAAAGCCATGAGTTGCAAACAAAATTAGGCTGAGTATGGAACTCAGAGTGAAACCAAAATCTGCCTGCCCCCAGCCCTGACCCTAACCCTGATCCTGATGCAAGGCTGGAGAAGGGCACAGTGCCAGGCCCTGCTGTACCCACCCACCGTGGTCCAGCTCAGTCCTGCCCAGAGTGGCAGCCAGGGCGCACCCTCGCAGGCCCTGCTGGAGTTGCTGTGGGCATGAGGTACGGGCACCTTTCCAAAGCACATACTTACTGAATGTTTACAGATTGGTTGTCCTGGCAGGGCATTCAACTGCACATGGTTTTTATATCTTCTTTTTAAAATATTTTTTACAGAAAAAAGATTTTATACAAGCAATATATAAATGGATTTCTATAATCACTCGATGTGATACAGTATAAATATGCTATGGTTTGTTTGTTATGAACAGATATTCAGCAGTTATGGCCGTTGTGTGTAACTTCTAAGTACTGTAGTCTCTG
>NW_005355037.1:1126558-1157513 GCF_000412655.1 Myotis brandtii | reverse complement strand
GGGGCCAGCTGCCAGCAGCTGGGGGAAAGAAAGCCCTGGGCGGCCCTGATCTCAGGCCAGGCCTAGGGAACCTACCCGAGGGGACCTGATTGTGAGAGGGTACAGGCCGGGCTGAGAGACCCCCCCCCCCACACCAAGTGCACGGATTTTCATGCACGGGGCCTCTAGTTATAAAAATAAAAGCAAGTCACCTAGCTGGTTGGCTCAGTGGGTAGAGCGTTGGCCTGTGGATTGAGGGGTCCTGGGATCGATTCAGGTCGGGGGCACATGCCTGGGTTGTAGGTTCAATCCCCAGTGGAGGGCATGCAGGAGGCAGCTGATCAATGATTCTCTCTCATCATTGATGTTTCTATCTCTCTCACCCTCTCCTTTCTCTTTGAGATCAATAAAAATATTTTTTAAAAAATAAAAAATAAAAACAAGTGTGCCTATCTTTTGAAGGTCTAATACATAAATTAAAACAAAAACAAGGAAACATCTCATGATGGCTTGCCAGAATAGGTCTGTTGAGACGAGATGTGTGATAAGCAGTATGTTCTTAAAGGAAAGAGTAAAGAAGTAACATCTCTAATAGAATTGTGCTTTGTGACTCATCAAACAAATAAGAGAACCAAATAGTTATGATTAGGTTAAATAAGAAGTTCTACTTTTTTAAATTTATTTTCAGTTCCTTTTTTCTTTTGCTAATCCTCACTTATGGACGTTTTTCCATTGATTTTTAGAGAGAGTGAAGGGAGAGGGAGAGACAAAGAGAGAAAAATCAATGTGAGAGAGACACATTGATTGGTTGCCTCCCACATGAGGGCCTCCTGACCAGGGCCAGCGATCGAGTTTGTAAGCCAGGTACATGCCCTTGACTGGAATGTAACCTGGGACCCTTTAATCCATAGGCTGACACTCTATCCACTGAGCCAAACTGACTAGGGCCCTAAACTGGCTAGTGCCCTACATTTTTTTAAAAAATGCAGAATATTACCACTTTATCATTTCCAAAGCTATTTTATTTTTAAATTTTAATATGTAACTTATTAGCTTATTCCTGGCCAAAATGTATTAAGGCAAAAAAAACCTGAAAATAATTTAAGAACCTCTTCAAAACATGAATGTCTATGTAGTTAAATAAAAATTAATTTAAAAACGTAATTATAATCCTTTAATGTTTTGTTACATATATAAATTCATTGCAAAAAATTTAGACCATACTAATAAAAAAGACCTTATTTTCTTTACAAAACTCAAAGTACATAATAGTATAAGGTAATTGTTTTTCTAATTTCATTATATGTTAATAAATGTATTATATATTAAGTTTTTCATAAGTGTTCCTGAATGATTAAATAACTAGAAATGTCCAAAATAGTTAATGAAAATTAGTAAAATTTATTTTATGTATGTATTCCCCAGGAGCAGGCTTAAGCCAGCAGGTCATTATCTCCTGAGGGGTCCCAGACTGCGAGAGGGCACAGGCCGAGCTGAGGGCCCCCCCCCTTCCCCCCCGAGTGCACAAATTTTTGTGCACCGGGCCCCTAGTATGTTAATAAAAGTGTTATATATTAAGTTTTTCGTAAGTGTTCCTGAATGATTAAATAACTAGAAATGTCCAAAATAGTTAATGAAAATTAGTAAAATTTATTTTATGTATGTATTCTTCATATTTGAATTGCCTTCATTTTTTATACCAAGATATTTGGAAAGGACTGCTGAAGAAGAAGAAGAAGAAGAAGAAGAAGAAGAAGAAGAAGAAGAAGAAGAAGAAGAAGAAGAAGGAGAAGAAGAAGAAGAAGAAGAAGGTGAAGAAGGAGGAGGAGGAGAAGGAGAAGGAGAAGAAGAAGAAAGATGAAGTCAATTAAGAAGAAGAAGAAGAAGAAGAAGAAGAAGAAAGATGAAGTCAATAAATAAGTGCAAAGCAACATTTTAAGTGTTTACATAAGCCCAATGAAAAGCTATCATTTTCATCTCTATTTTTCCAAATGGAAATTGAGACAAATAGATAAAATATTTTGCCCAAGTTTACATAGCTATTAAATGTTATAAGCAGAGCTCAATATTAGGAGTCTGGTTCAAAGTCTATACCTTTAATCTATATTAATTCTGATAAAGGTAATTAAGACAGATAGGCAAACAGAAGATGAAGAAAATGTGAGAATAAAATATATTTGCTTTTCATTCACTACTATTTATTGGGAGAAAAAAATAAATTCTGAGCTAGTATTTAAGCTATGCTCCACAACTTCCTCCGGGATATAATTTTCTATTTTTTTTGCTCCGCTCTGCAAACCTCATATTCTCCAAATTTCCCAAGGTCAAGCTCAATGCTATAGCCTTAACATCAACATTTTTGTCAATCAGAAAGAAAAGACACAAGGTATACTTAAAAGAAACAATTCTAAATTTTATACACATTTGTTTCTCTACACCACAATAGACAGATTATACTCAATTAGTCATAACTAGTTGCAAAGAAAATTGGAGTTTTTTATGCTAAAATTAAATGTAATCTTATTCTAACTCAATAGGAAATAGATTTTGGGGTAGATTTAATAGTCTTTGTCATACAAACATACATAGATATTATCACAACTAATATCTACAAAAATACCAAAAAAATTTACATTTTACATAGCTATTAGCTGTTAACGCTAGGATTTGAATTTAGAAACTTGTGAAGAGTCAATACAGCATCAAGAAGCGATAATAATGCCCAGTCAGTGTGGTTCAGTGTTTGAGCATAGACCTATGAACCATGAGGTCACGGTTTGATTCTCAGTCAGGGCACATGCCAGGGTTGTGGGTAGGGGGCATGCAGGAGGCAGCAGATCAATGATTCTCTCACATCATTGATGTTTCCATCTCTCTCTCCCTCTCCCTTCCTCTCTGAAATCAATAAAAATATATCTAAAAAAGAAAGAAGAGATAATAATGGAAAAATGTTGATTGAACTTATTTGAATACAGACAAACTTGTAACAAGATTATGAATATTCATCTAAAATACTGAAAAAAAATTAAAAATCTGACAAGTATAAAAACAATATTGTCTTTTAGCTTTAGATAAAATATTTTCTAAGATGAAGATATCTAATTTTCACTGGATGGAAAAGTATGCATATTCAGCCCAGTACAAAATTTGTTGCAAATTAATTAAAACTATTGTTTTACTGAATGTGAGAAAATTTCCACTGATAGTTAGAAATTATTCTACTATAAATAAATTGCACTTCAGTCATGTTTCCAAATTAGGTAAAAAGAAAAGTATTTCATATTGAAAGTTACATACTTAATTATTTTTAGTGTAAAAGTTTATGAAATTAATCCTACTTCTTCCTTCTTTTGAGCATATCATAAAATAATCTTATGGTAATTAAAACTTAATGAAAAGTGCTGTATTAAATACAGTAATCTTTAAATATCAATACAATAATTTACATTACAACAAAGATTACTTATTTGAGAAAAAATTTACTATTAAACCGAAGAATGTTGTGTGTATTTTATTTATACAATCATTTTTTAAGGTGTTAGTGTTTTGATGTAGAAGTATTCTATAATGCTTAAATATAGAAGAAACAGAGGGCATCTTATCTTATAATAATTTTCCATGCCCAATTAATCTATTCATATTTACTAGAATTAAATGAAGAACTCTGGAGCTAAGCAGAAGTTCAGGAAGATGGAAATACAAGGATTAGCATAGGAGGAAGAAAGAAAAGAGTTGACCCCTAAGTTCAAATAATAATAAAGATAAATCTTAAGTCTTCCGAGATTGTTTGAATTCTTTCCAGAAATCCAGGGAGCTCGGTACTTTATAACTAAAAAATGTCAACCTATGAAATAAAGAAGCAACACATACTCTTCAAATTCTTTACCAAAGGCAGGCAGTTAAAATATCATTTCAGAGGAATCAGACAGATTCTACTCTTTGGGGTGGGAGAGGAAGTACTCCTCTGTAATATATTTTGGGAATTGATTAGCTTTGGGATTACATAGGTGACAAGCAGTTTCAGCTGCTGCTCCTCTAGATCCACCATCACATATGTGTCAAAGCCATCCTTCTCCAGGCCTGTTCCCAGCTAACTGCTGAGTGGGGCAGGAGAGTGGTGCTGGACCACTCCTAGGGGAAGCAGGACTCCTCTGACAGGTGACTTTGAATCATGAACTCACCATTTCCCAGGTCAACATTTTCTGAGAACATCCCTGTCATCTGAGACTCTTCCTACTGAATCCTCTTTCCTTCCCACTCTCCTTCATATGCCAGATGTGCATTATGGTCTGAGATTTCTCCTGCTTATTTTTCTTTATTCTTCATAATCACTTTCCTCAATATATCCTTTGCATATCTGATCTCACTTGGGCATCTGCTTCTTGGAGAAAAAGAACTAATGCACATTTTATAGAAAATTACATCAGGGAGTAAATACTGGTAGCCAAGATAGAGAAAATTTTAGAGTAGCATAAATCTCAGGATAATTTTTATTGTTAACATTTGCAAATCTCATCATCAGAAAAGAGATGTTATTTTCCAGGATCTTTAGAAATAAACTTCAAAGGTAGAAATAACATGAATAGAGCATGATTTTGAATTTTATTTACTGTTATTTTAATTGACTAAGTTTTTTGCCTAATATGGTACAGAGCTATTTATATAGGGAAATATATTTTCAAATAATGTAAAACTTCAGAGGTATTTCTTTTCTATTTAAAAATATTCTGGCAACTGAAAATCTAAGTTCTTAAAAGAAGTCAGTGAAAATACAATGAACTATATTGTTGAACAAATTTATATGAATGAGATCTATGAAACCATTTACATACATAATGGACATTTATTCTCTATAAATAGATTCTGTGTTTACTCTCATCATATAATAAATTAAATCAATCTCTATGGAAATCTTATCTTATTTCATGCCATTGCATCTTTATTATTTTGAACTTAAAATGATAGTTTTATTAGACTAACATACAAACATGAAAATGTTTATAGGTCCCCTAGCACAGACTATAAAAAAAAAAGTTAAGTTGGACTAAAATACCACATGAAAACTTCTTAAAATACTTGACATCAAGTATTTTAAGAAGTTTGGAATTCATTATAAGAAAAAAATTCTCATAGTCAAAAGTAGCTTTTACATGATGTTCAATTATTATAAACCAGTTAATATGAACTTGTTTTTACTGACAAACACAAGTAGCTTTCAGCATTAGGAAAAAAAACAAAACAAAACAAATTAAGAGCCAGTTAAAAGTTACCCCTTCACCACTGTATATAAATTATTGCCTATCTTGAATAGTCCTTGATTGAAATTAGTATAAGTCAAACCTTAGAAAACATAATGGTATCAGTTGAAAAGGTATATTACCTAGATCAGTGAGAAGCCAGTACTAAATAAGCAAGTTACATCACCAAAAGGGTACTGTACTGGGTTGAAAAATGCAGCCCCCCCATCCAAAAAAAAATTATGTCCACCTGAAACCTCAGATGTAAAAGTATTTGAAAATACAGTATTTGCATATATAATTAGTTAAGATGAGGTCATAGGGAATTAGAGTGAGACTTCAATCTAATGTTTGGTATCTATAAGAAAAGGAAGAGGGATTCAGACACTGGCACACAGGGGAGAAGGTCATTAGTCAACAGAGGCAGAGATTGAACTGATGTGGCTATAAGCCAAGGGTTAAGGGCAACAATTAGAAGCTAGGAAGAGTCAAAAAAAGATTCTTCCCAGAGCCTTCAGAGAAATCATTACCCTGCAGATATCTTAATTTCAGACTGCTAGCTGCTAGAAATGTGAGGATATATAGCTGTTTTAGGCCACCCAATTTGTGTGGCAGCATGAGGACACAAAATATTTTAGTCATAAGTAAATGTTTTACCCATAGATTGTTCATAGATTATTTTATCTTATTTACAAGGGGAGAGGGGAACAGTCTTTGTAATCTACCACCAACACACAAAAGAGAAATTTTTCTGATTATGGTACAACAGCATTATCTTTTGAATTAAATACACACATATGAAACTTTCTCTGTAACCTGTCATCAACACTCAAATTTAAAGTTTCCTTATACAAAACAACAGAATTATCTGTATATCAAACACACACATCATCACAGACATTAATGTATCATTAAGTGTAACAAACAAACACAAAAAGAAAAGAGAGGCTTAATTAGTTCAAAATACAAGACATAGTACAGGAGCAGAAACAGAATATTGGGGACCAGCTACAATTATAATAAATATTAATCATGCTCTGTTAACCATGATGGTTCTGTCCTGATTAGAAAGCACATTCTAACTTTGCCCAGAGTTGTGCGCCCTGGAACATGGAAGCTAACATGGAATGCAGGCCAGCCTCCTTCCGACAACTGCCTATCACTATGGGAAGATTTACAACCTCATGGATGAAACAATCTAGTCCTGCTGTTTCCAACCTCCAGCCCCTATTACTTGTAATCTGGACCTGGAGCACTCGAAGGTGTCTGCCCTCTGCGACACCCCATCTCCAGCCCGTATGACTTGTAACCTGTAATGATTATCCCATGCCTACTCTCCCATACCTGTAATTCCTACTTTCCCATGTAATCTTTGTCTTTCTACCCAATATAAGCAGCTGGCTTATGGGATGAGGCAAAGCAGATTTTTGTGGATGACCTACTGCTCTCCCATACTGCAGCATTATTGGAATAAACATTCATACCACGATTCAACCCTGTCTCTGCTTAATTGGCTGAAGTCGTGACAAGCAGCCCAGACCCTTTGATTGTCCCATTACAAAAGCAACCTTTGAAATTCAAGTAGTAGAAAAAATGTAATTATCTTTTTAAAAATAAAATTAATAGCTCTGGCCAGTGTTGCTCAGTTGGTTGGAGTGTCATCCCATTCACCTAAAGCAGTGGTTCTCAACCTTCCTAATGCTTCGACCTTTTAATACAGTTCCTCATGTTGTGGTGACCCCCAGCCATAAAATTATTTTCGTTGCTACTTCATAACTGTAATTTTGCTACTGTTATGAATTGTAATGTAAATATCTGATATGCAGGATGTATTTTTATTGTTACAAATTGAACATAATTAAAGCATAGTGATTAATCACAAAAACAATATGTAATTATATATGTGTTTTCTGATGGTCTTAGGTGACCCCTGTGAAAGGGTCGTTCGACCCCCAAAGGGGTCGCGACCCACAGGTTGAGAACTGCTGACCTAAAGGTTGCAGGTTCTATTCTGGTCAGGGCATGTACCCCAGGTTGTAAATTCCATCCCCAGTATGGGCACATCTTTCTCTCTCACATTCATGCTTTTATCTCTCTCTCTCTCTCTCTCTCTCTCTCTCTCTCTCTTCCTCTCTCTGAAATCAATAAAATCTATTAAAATATAGATGAATACAAAAATTAATAGAATTTTTTTTTAGAGGTTTTAGGTTTTGCAGAAAACTTGAGCAGAAATTAAAGGGAGTTGTCATAAAGCCCTTCTTCTCCTGCACACCAGGTCTTCTACAATTAGAACCTTTCATTAGTGTGGTATATTTTTTACAACTGATGAAACAACATTGATGCATTATTATTAAGTTGAGTCCATAGTTTACATCAGAATTCTCTCTTTCTGTTATATAGGTCTATGGATTTTGACAGCTGCATAATGTCATATATCCACCATTACTGTATCATATAGAATTATTTTCAATGCTCTAAAAATCTCCTATGCTCTATTTACTAATATTCATCCCTTCCCCTCTTAATCAAGCATCTTATAATTACTGATATTTTTACTTTCTATGTAATTTTAACATTTCCACAATGCCATATAGGTAGATCACATAATGTATTCCCTTTCAAATTGGTTTCTTTAACTAAGTCATATGCATTTAAAGTTCTTTTTGTGGCTTGAAAACTCATTTCTCATCACTGAATTAGCATTCCATTGTATGAATATACAAAAGTTTATCAATTCACCTTTTTTTTTAGAGAGAGAGAGAGAGAAATAAAAACATCAATGATGAAGCAGGATTTGGGGACTGGAACACATGGTGTTCCCCTGGGCAGGATGGTTCCCTGGATTCTTTGTCCCTTAGAATCAAAGAATGAATCCACAGATGGAAGACGGAATAGCAAAGGTAGAGATTTATTGAAGAACCAGTACAGACTCCCACATGGGGAGGAGAAAGAATCTTACAGCACAGACTCCCATATGGAGAGAGGGAAAGAGTCCCACTGACTTCCTCTTTCCACAGTTTATAAAGGCTGCAGAACTTTGTGCCTTGATGTCCCCTCTGATTGGTCACTATTCTCTTTGACTGGTTACTATAGTAACTTTTGAGCTCAAGGATCAACCTCACATTGGACATGTGAGGTTTTTCCTCCTCTCCTCCCTTATTGTTTTTCTATCCCCTTTGGGCTTTCTTCTTCTGCCTTTGAATGAGGGGATTCCTTCCCTTTATTTTGTAAATATAGACCTTTTGCTGTCCTTAGCTCCCTCATTCTATGGAAATGTACCTGTTGCAGCTTTTCAGCTCCCCTATTCTATGAAAATATACCTTCTGCTGCTCTGCAGCCCTGTGCTTCTTCCATGGTCCCCTTAATTTCCAAAATTTCCTAAACTTGTCTTTTTCACCCCTAAAATTCCTGTTTTAATGAGAGAGAATCATCAATCAACTGCCTCCTGCACACCCTCTATGGGGGATGGAACCTGCAACCAAAGTACATGCACTTGACCGGAATTGAACCTGGGACCCTTCAGTCCATGGGCCAATGCTCTATCCACCGAGCCAAACCAGTTAGGGCTATCAATTCACCTTTTTGTAGAGAGTGCCTGGGAAGGCGCATGAGCTGATTGTCAGCTGAGTCCAATGGCCTCAGCAGAGCCACATTCAGGAAACATACCTTGCCAGAGGCAGGTATGTTGTCAGCCTGACTTTTAGCTCAGCCAGGTGCCCCAAATGGACACAATTATCCAGGCTCAGCCAGGAGTGACAATTACAAAGAAGCCACAAGAATGAAGAATTTCAGCTTGATCTTTATCAGCTTGATAAATTTCAGCTTGATCTTTGCCTCCATATAATAAAACTTCTTGGTATTGTGCTATATATAATAAACATGCTGCACTAGCTTTGGGTCACTGTCTCTCGATCCAAGGACAGTGCCCCACCTGGCCCCAGCTTTACTTAAAGTCTTTGTGTCTGTCTCTTTTTTTCTTTTTCTCAATCCCCAGCTGCCCCTACTCAGGACTCGTCTACTCTCTAGCCATGCTGGTCGTGGCCAAGAGAGAAAATATACCTATTGAAGAATATTTGGTTGCTTTCAAGGTGAGGAAATTATGAATAAAGCTTCTATAAACATCTGTGTACATGCTTTTGTGTAGACATAAGTTTTCAACTCACTTGCGTAAATACCTAGGATCACAATTGCTGGTTTATATGGTAAACCCATTAAGTGCAGCTTTATAAGAAAGTTCCAAAATATCTTCCAAAGTGGCTGTACTATTTGCTTTTATGCCAGCAATGAATGAAAGTTCCTGTTGAAACAGGAATTGGGGGGGGGGGGGCGTAAAAAAGACAGGTTTAGGAAATTTTAGAAAGAGGACCATGGAAGAAGCACAGGGCTGCAGAGCAGCAGAAGGTATATTTCCATAGGAGAGGGGATGCTGAAAAGTTGCAACAGGTACATTTCCATAGAATGAGGGAGCTGGGAACAGCAAAAGGTCTATATTTATAAAATAAAGGGAAGAAAGCCCTTCATCCAGAAGGAGAAGAAGAAACCCCAAAGGGAACAGGAAAACAATAAGGAAGGAAGGGAGGAAAACCTCACATGTCTCATGTGAGGTTTGACCTTTGAGCTCAGAAGTTACTATACTCAGTCCAAGGAAATAGTTACCAATCAGAGGGGATATCAGGGCACCAAGATCTTCAGCCTTTATAAACCGTAGGGAAAAGGAACTCGTGGGACTCTTCCCCCTTCCCACGTGGGAGTCTGTGCTGTGAAATTCTTTCCCCTTCCCCATGTTGGAATCTATACTTGTTCTTCAATAAATTTCCACCTTTGCTATTCCAACTTCTCTCCATGGATTCATCCTTTGACTCCAATGGACAAGAGCCCAGAAACCAGTCTGCCCAGGGGAATACAGCGTGTTCCAGTCCAAAAATTACATTTTACTCTTCCTCCACATCCTGGTCAGCAGTTGGTGGTGCCAGTATTTGGGTTTTTACCCATTCTAATAGTTGTGTAGTGGTATCTCATTGTTGTTTTAATTGGAATTCTTTAATTACAATAATGCATGATGTTAAACATGTTTTCACAATCCGCATTCTTCTTTGGTGAGTTTTCTGTTCATAGCTTTTTGTCCATTTTTAAAATCAAGTTATTTTCTTATTGTTGAGTTTTTAAAAAAGAGTATGATGGGCCTCATTCTGGGAGTGTTATAAAAACAAAGGCTGAAAACTTGAAGCAACTGCCATTATCTGCTAAAGGGCTCTTATGTGGTTTTGCTGGCAGGAACAATAAGCAATTGGGGAAGAGAATGTTTTCTTCTCTCTCTTCTTTAGAGCCCTCTATTGGCAGAGCTTAATAGGACGTTAGCTGATAATGGGAGAGATAATGGCTCTTGCTTTTAAGTACAAGTGATATAAACTCAGCAAATGTGTAAAAGGTATTCATGAATCGATAATCATCTATAAGCTTTGATCATATTTGTTTACAAAATATTCTATAATTATATACAATGTAAAAAAGGGATTGCATAATAAAAAGGGACAATTGTGTTTCTAAAAATGTTTTAACCTTAAAATGAAATTTCTCCTTATCCACAGAGTGTAATAATTCAGTAAGTTTTTTGAACTATTACTGTCTGTAAGTGTTTAAAAAAAGATCCTTTAAGTAAACCAATTTCACAGAATGACCTAATATTCTATGTAGTAGATACATTTAATGTGCCTGAACTACACATGGAGTCACATGTATTATAAAAGTTTCTGTTTTGAAGGTATATTTTATTCAGTGCTTATGAATGTCAAATTCTTCTCTTTGTTTTGTCTTTTTTTTTTAACCATGCAACAAAACTTTTATTAAATTTTTAACAGATTCAGTTATTACTGAACTGGTAATTTCTAAATTTAAATTGGGGCAAATGGCTAGAATGCAGAGTAGCGCCATCACTGGGCACAATGAATGCAAAACTAAAGAATTAACATCCGCCCTCAGATGGAGGGCCAGGTGTAGGGTGGACTCTTTCTGGATGTTGTAGTCAGATAGAGTGCGGCCATCGTCCAGCTGTTTGCCTTCAAAGATGAGCCTCTGCTGGTCAGGGGGGATGCCTTCCTTATCCTGGATCTTGGCCTTCACATTCTCAATGGTGTCACTGGGCTCCACCTCCAGGGTGATGGTCTTACTAGTCAGGGTCTTCAAGAAGATTTGGATTTTGACCTGTTAGTGAGTGAGAAAATACGGCAAGTCCAACCCTGTGGAGTCTCAACAATGACACAACCTCGACAATGCCTGGAGATTCTCCAAATTATTTCCTTTGGATATTCCAAGTGATGTTATTTGCCAGTGCTCTGTGCTCTACAACATTCAAGGACCCACTTGTTTCAAAGCATAACTATTAATAATATGGGTATGACATTTATATTCCCATAGGCTTCATATAATTATTATTAAAGTTTACAATTAGATTTTGGTCAAAGTAGCTATACAACTATTAGACACAGCATTTATAAACTTTATACTAACATTCCATATTTTCTTATATACCTCCAAGTAGAGGGTGGCTTAAAATGATTCAAGCATATTTTGTTTTATCTTGAAAACCCGGGAGTATTTCAAAAACATCCATTGTTTGCTCTTAAGATTTTTTTATACAATTGGAAAATGCTGCAGAATGGCACCATAATTTTTTTGCTGTGAGAAAGATCTAATATAAATCAACATATAAGTGGTGTGTGTGTGTGTGTGTGTTTTTTTTTATTCCTAGTCTGTTAAGTGTTTTATTCAAGAATGGATATGATATTTTTTCAAATATTTTTAATTAACATATATTGAAATGCTCTTTAAATTATGCTATAGTAATAAACATTATGTATTACTAAAAATTTGGTGAAATGATCAGATGGAAAGTTTATTAATAGAAAAGGTACCAACTGAACATGTGTCAAGATGTTTCTAGGCCAAATGTTGACAGTTTGAGCTTTTTGCTGCATAGAAGCCACCAAAAGAAATTGCTAAGTTCAGAAAAGAATTGAGCAGATTTCAAGCAAAATTCAGATGTACTGTAGAGCTTCCAGAACTCAATGGTAAATTAAAACTGTCTCTTATTTCCATCTCTCCAGTCAGTAGGAGATTCTCAAATTAAGATACGGCCTGGGGACACAGACAGAATCAAGAGCAAGGGAGGCACGTCAATAAAATCTCTTAAAGAATTAAGATGACATTCAATAGTTCTTTTCATTTAGGAAAAAGGACTTATAAAAGACATTGGAACATGTTTTTGCTGAAGAAAGCTGTGCCTAAACTACTTGTACAAGATTAAATCTAGAGGGAAACTAATGTCTCTAAAAGAATTATGGATATATGTTGTGACAAAGAGAATTAACTGGAATCAAATACATAGAAAATCAATGAAGTTGAGGGGACATAGGAGGTTGGCTGGCTGGCCGTGCCCCTAATCAGGGGGGGACCAATCAGGAGCAGGGCTGGCCAAGGGAAGGATCACAGGTTGGAGGGCTGCCCCCACCCCCTGGTCAAACTCCTGGTGAAACTCCCAGTTGAGGGGACAATTTGCATACTAGTCTTTTATTATATAGGATATATTTTATATATTTTTATTGATTTTAGAGAGGAAGGGAGTAGGAGAGAGAGATAGAAACATCAATGATGAGAGAGAATCATTGATCCGCTGCCTCCTGCATGCCCCTTACTGGGGATCGAGCCCACAATCTGGGCATGTGCCCTTGAGCAGAATCAAACCCAGGATCCTACAGTCCATAGGCCGATGCTCTATCCACTGAGCCAAACTGACTAGGGCGATACATATATTTTTTAAAGTGCAGCTAAACTAGACAGATGGTTCAAAATGAAAAAAAGTTATTATTCCTCAACTTTCTACAGGAATGAGGAAGGATGGGAAATCTGCTCATCCCCCTCAAAAAATTATTTTACAATTCTCTCTAGATTTGACCATAGAAAATGATGTTAAAGAAGGATGCCTCTAGGACAGTGATGGCAAACCTATGACATGCGTGTCAGAGGTGACACGCAAACTCATATTTTTGGTTGATTTTTCTTTGTTAAATGGCATTTAAATATATAAAATAAATATAAAAAATATAAGTCTTTGTTTTACTATGGTTGCAAATATCAAAAAATTTCTATATATGACAAGGTACCAGAGTTAAGTTAGGGTTTTTCAAAATGCTGACACGCCGAGCTCAAAAGGTTCGCCATCACTGCTCTAGGACCTTGAACAATATTGATGAATAATGACAAATTAGTCCCAGGAAGCAGAATCACAGACTAATCAAATGTATGTCCTACCCCACAGATAGAAAAATCTGATATTATTTAGCCAGCTGGATTTCAAAATGCTTGGGAACAAATAAACAAGTGATTGCTATGTGTCTCCAGTTATCTTAATACAAGGTTTTATTTGGGATGTCCTTTCCCATTATGATGGGAGGGGGAAATGTTTTATTTTTATTTTTGAATTATGAGGAAGTAATCCAAAGTTGTTATTTATATAGATCACAAGATCTAGGACTTCAGACCTGATGATATGCTTGATGATATGAATAGATTAGGGTTCTTGGGATGGTGTGGACATGTTTTACCTGTAAGTTTGTGAATAATTGTGACCAAGAGAGCACTTCATCAGTGGAATTATTGGCTAACATTCTTCATTTATGTTACTCCTCTCTGTTTCCATGCCCTTTAGATGTATAACTTTGTAATTTCTTCCAACAAATGGATAAATGCACTTCTCCCTTTGACTTTGGGGTTGGCTTCACTCAATACCATATGGATAGAGTGATAACATGCCAGCTCTGAGCCTAAGCCTTAAATAGCCTCAAGTGTTTACTACTTGTTTACCTGTGCTCTAACACTATTAAAAAACATGTTTCAGGATGATTCAAAATAAATAATTGTTGCTCCGAACCACTGAGTTTATGAGTGCTTATTACAGCATCATGATAGCAATAGCTAACTGATACAGGTATGAACTTAAAAGTGAGTAAAACGATGAGATAGCTCTATTACAATTTTATAAGATCCTCTTAAATTATTTTTAAGGTGACTATAACAGTTTATACTTCTCTTAGCAATGTTGAAAAATGTATGTCTCTCACATCCATATACTAGTATACATTTAAAGATACATACATGTATGCATATACACATATGTACATTTATATGTACACCTATGTATATACTAAAGGCCCGGTGCATGGATTTGTGCACTGGTGGGGTCCCTTGGCCTGGCCTGCGAGGATAGGGCTGAAACTGGCTCTCCGACATCCCCCAAGGGGTCCTGGATTGTGAGAGGGTGCAGGCCAGGCTGAGAGACCCCACGAGTACACGATCAGGGTCAGGGAGGGACCATGGGAAGGCTCCAGGTCATGTCCAGCCTGTCTCGCCCAGTCCCCATCAGCTGGACCCCAGCAGCAAGCTAACCTACTGATGGAAGTGTCTGCCCCCTGTGGTCAGTGTGCATCATAGTGATTGGTTGAACGGTCAAATGGATGGTCAGACACTTAGCATTTTAGGCTTTTCATATATAGGATATTAACATTTAAATTTTTTGTTTTTAC
The DNA here is from genome assembly GCF_000412655.1 of Myotis brandtii. Lineage (NCBI taxonomy): Eukaryota > Metazoa > Chordata > Mammalia > Chiroptera > Vespertilionidae > Myotis > Myotis brandtii. Next base: position 1,142,719 of record NW_005355037.1, on the reverse strand, counting down.
CAATCTACTGAGTATAATTAAGTCATATTAAATATCAATTTCTAGATTTCTAGTGATTTTTAGCATCTACTGTGAATTCACTGCTCATGATTGTACATTTCCTCTTTAACAGTTTGTCTTTTTTATTGACAGGTAGGAAGATTTTTTTTTTTTACATAATCAAATTTCTATTCCTTTCCTGGCAATGTCAGTTCTAAATATTTTCCTAAGTATGAAAGTCTATTATGTGGTTAATTAATTATTTCCACATGCAGAATAGTATAATTATTATGTAGTAAAATATATTATTTATAATTTTGATTATTAAAAATAATAAAATATTATATTTTCCAAAAGTATTTGTGTACTTTCTTCCAAGTTATTTTTGTAACCTGCCTTTAAAAATACACGTATTTGTTATGGGTATAATTGTATCCTGCTAAAAGATATATTAGAGTCTTAAATCCTATCAGATCTAATTTGGAAATAGATTGTTACAAATGAAATTATTTAAGTTAAAATGAGGTCCTGCTGTAATAGGGTAGGTCACTAAATCAGTACTTGATGATTTAGAAAATTGTCAGCCTATCCTGGAAACAGGGTGTGGCTGGAATCTTTTGCTAAAGAGGTTAAATAACATATGTCCCCCATAAATCCAATGAACCATTTCAACAGAAGCCAGACATAGAGATAAGATTATCCAAAAGAAGAATGGTAGAGGACTCTCTTATTTGATGGCTTGACCCCTTGAGGATTCCATAGAAGGTCAAAAAGGCTTTTGAGAATTTTATACCAACAGAAATAATTCCAGCATGGACTGAAAGAGAGAGAGAGAGAGAGAGAGAGAGAGAGAGAAGAGGAAATGAAGGAAGAATGACTCTGAGAGTAGAGCCAGGCATGAAGAGACTGCAAATCCACTCCCCACCATGGTGGGCCAGAGGGCACAGGCCAGGAGTAGGGAAAAGGCATTGCCTCAGTTCCCCTGCCCAGGGCCAAGGGGTGGGGTTGCCCAGTGGGCTCAAAGGGCAGAGGATTATTCTTGGACCTTGAAATCTAATGAAATTTATCCACTGGATTTTGAACTTATTCAGGACTTGTGACCTCTTTAGTCCTTCCAGTTTCTTTTGGGAAATGCAGACGTCTGTTTCACGGTTTCCCTCCACTGTATTTTAGAAATTAATAACTTGTCTAGTCAGAGGTTCACGGGAAAGGAATTTTGCCCCAGGACAAACAATATCTGGAGTCTCACAGGTAATTGATTTAAATGGTTTAGACAATGGCATTTGGGATTTTAAATTGATGACATTTAGATGAGATTAAGTTGTTGCTTGAATGCTTAGACTTTAGGGGATGTTGAAATAGGGTAGATGTATTTTGCACAAGGGAAGGAAAGGAATTTGGGAAGGGTTCAGAAGGTGAATGGGCTATTATAGGTTAAATTGTTTGCCTCAATATATGTTGAAGTCCTAACAACCCCTCACTACCTCATAATGTGGCCTTATTTAGAAACAGGATCATTGTAAATCTAATTAGTTAAATTAAAAATGAAACTATTGGAATTTGGAAGGCTTTTAATGCAACATGTCCAACGTCCTTATCAGAAGAAAGAAATTTGGATACAGAGAGACAGACGGAAATTATGCCATGTGGTGAAAGAGGCAGGTAAATGCCAAGGATTGAGGGTAATCAGAAGTTAGGGTCTCAGAGGGAGCACGGTCCTGCTGACATTTTGATTGTGGATTTCTAGAGGAAAGAACTTTGAGAGATTAAATTTCTGTATTTAAGCCACCTAGTTTATGGCACATTGTTATAGCAGCCCTAGGAAGCTAATACAATATTTAATACACAAGTGTACATTTTAGCTTATTGTGTGAGGTACAAATCTAAGTTTATCACTCTTTTTATGTGAACAGCTATTTGTTTCCAGCAGTATTACTTAAATAGTAATACATCATTCTTTCTCTCTCTCCTTCTTTCTCTTCTCAGTCTAGTAGAGTCCTATAAAAATAACTCGTTGTTTTACTTTGTCTACTTTTAATAGTAATTGTATAGTTAGTATAATTTTATAATGAGTCTCTCCTCCCCCAATTTCAAATTTTCTAGTTGGGCCCTGTAATTCTTTACATAATTTTTGAGTTAATTTTTCATGCTATGTTTTATGGTATAATACTGGAATTCATTTAATATGCAAATTCTATTGGGAAAATAAACATATTTGATACATTTAATCTTTCCATCTATAAGCCAGGTACATGAATTTGTATGTGTGGGAAACCTCTTTTATTTTACATATATTTCTTTGTTAATCTCTTTTATCCAATAAAGTTAAATGTTTCATCATTAAATCGCATGAATATTTTGAAAGATATATTTGCAGGCACATTAGTTTGTCTAACTATTATAATCTGTATCTTCTTTGTTTTAGCTCAGACTGCTATAGTAAAGTACCATAGATTGAGTGGTTTAGACAAGCTTTTTTCTTTTTCTTTTTTTTTTTGGTTTACTTGCATATTTTTAATTTAATTTTTTCTATCATTAATTATCCTCTCTATGTCCTCTTCCAACTCTCCATGCCTCCACCCCCAGCAATCTCCACACTGTTGTCCATGTTATCTCCTATTTTTTCTTTTTGCTCAATCATTCTAGGCTCCCCAACCCCAACACCCTCTCCCTACCAGAGCCATCTCCCTGTTCTCTATCTATGAGACTGTCTCTATTTTGCTTGGTAGTTCAATTTGTTCATTAAATTCCACATATGAAGGAAATTATATGAAAAGACTCCTAATGTCACTAATCATCAGAAAGATACAAATTAAAACCACAATAATATATCACCTCACATCTGTCAGAAGGGCTGTCATTAATAAATCAACAAACAATAAGCATTGGTGAGGATGTGGAGAAAAGGGAACCCTTGTGCATTTTTGGTGGGAATGCAGACTGGTGCAGCACTATGGAAAGCAGTATGGAGTTACCTCAAAAAATTAAAAATGGAACTGCTTTATGACCCAGCAATTCCATTTCTGGGAATTTATCTGAAGAAACCAGAAACACTAATTCTAAAGAATATACTAGTATGTACCCCTATGTTCATTGCAGTGTTATTTACGATAGCCAAGTGCCTATCAGTAGATGAGTAGATAAAACAGCTATAGTACATTTACATAATGGAATACACTTGGCTGTAATAAGGAAGAAATTTTACTCTTTGCATGATTGGACCTGGAGAACATTATTCTAAGTGCAATAAGCCAGTCAGAGAAAGACAACAAGCATTTTACTTCTCAAGGTTCTGAAGGCTGGGAATCCAAGATCAGGGTGTCAGCATGGTCATGTTCTTGGTGTTTTAAACAAAGGGCTGTCTTTTAGTAGTATCTTTGATATCACTGTATTTAGCCCGGTTATTAACTTGAAAGGAACAAAGGGAATATTATAGACATGCCCAGTAAAATTTGGGTGATATAGGGAAGGTACTTGTCGATCACACCTGGGAACAAGTCATTGGCCAGGATAGGTGTGACCACTGCAAGGGCGCGAAATCTGAGATACATAAGCTCCTAAACAAGGGAGTCCTCTCTCCATTACTGCTTGTGCCTGACTCCTGGCTTGCAGGGTTCTCACAGTCTGAATTTGCCCCATGGCCCACAGCCATGTGGACCTGACACACAATGAAATGATGGACTGGAACTAGTCTGTTGTTGTGCCAGACCCAGCTCCACCGTGGAATGGAAACTCTGGACTTTGATTCTGCTTTTAGTTCTGCTGGATCTTTAGCTGCACATCTTTTAGTATTGGCTTAAGGGAAATGGGACTTTTGAAACCAAAGGATGTAATGTCATACAAATAAAGCTTTCTACCACATCTCATTCTCCTATGGGGGCCTCCAGAAATGCTTATTCCAGCAGTACCCTCAATAACCTCTCTCTCACTAATGACGAAGAAGGGCAACCCACAGAATTTTCCTAACATCCTCATATGACAGAAAGCAGACTAGCTAGCTCCCTGGCCCCTTATAACATCACTAATCCTATCCATGAGGACTCCACTCTTACGGCCAAATTATTTCTCAAAGGCCTCACCTCCCAACACCATCATTTGGGATTAGGGTTTCAACATATGGATTTCAGGGAAACACAAACACTCAATAAACACTGTACTTCAGAATCTCTCTCTTTTTTTTCCTTTTTGAAGGAATATTCATTATTTTTAGTCTTATTATTGCTTGTTCAATTAAAATATAGAATGTTATAATTTTGCCGGTATCTGTTGGTTACTAAGTATGTGGTAAAACTATTTTCTATTTTTTAACCTTTTAATATAATTATGCTTCACTTATTCCTTTCAGACTTAATGTAGCTGGGTATTTTTAAACAACCAATTTTAGAGTCCATGATCTTTGCAAATTGATGTTTATATTTATTACAATCATTGAGCTATTTAACTTCTATAATATTCTTTTGTCTCTGATTGAATTTAAAGTTTTCTCTCTATATAATTTTCTCCATTATTTAAAAGTTTTGAGCTATATTTTATTTCTTTTAGTGATTATGTAAAACCTTTAAATTAATATTTGACCTACCAAAATGGAAAATTGCTTATTTTTCTCAATTTTGATTTGGGTAGCTTTATCCCAGTATATTATTGGTTCTTTATCTTAAATTTATTTTTAAATTATAGTTGACATACAATATTATATTAGTTTCAAGTATACAACATAGTGATTAGACGTACCTTACGAGATGGTCTAGTACCCATCTGACACCATACACAGTCATGACAACATTATTGACTATCTTCCCTATGCTGTACTTAAAATTCCCATGTCTCTTTTTATAGCCAGCAATTTGCACTTCTAAATCCCTTCACACAGCCCTCCAAATCCCTCCCATCTGGCAACCACTAATTTGTTCTCTGTATCTATGAGCTTGTTTCTGTTTTGTTTGTTTATTTTGTGTGTGTGATTTTTAATTTCACATAAGTGAAATCATATAGTATTTGTCTTTCTCTTATTTCACTTACTATAATATCTTCTATGTCCATTCATGCTGTCGCATGACAAGATTATTGGTTCTTATTATGTGCTTGAAGATAAACTGGAGATGTAGACCTAGTTTTCAGCTTGACCTTAAGGAAATTTTATGAAAAATAACTAAATTGAATTGCCTTTATTTATTTATAATAGCTTAGGTGCTACATGGTTGTGTTCTAGTTTGGGGGAGAAGAAAACAAACAGTGCCCACACATTTGAGGGTATTTGTGTGATTTCCCATACAGGCAAAGAATAATCTCACTGCAAATCTTCCTGTGAAAAAGTCATTTCTTAGACATGGGATGTCACTCTGTCAGCAGACCTTCATAATTGGTTGGGAAAAATATCACCTACTTGCTAATTTAGGTTTGCATTTAGGTGTATTGAGATTTCTAAAGTGTCCCTAGAAGTATAGGTCTTAAGACTATTTTCTTTCTTAACCTTGAAAAAAATGCAACTGAAAATATGAACCTATGGCCCAAAATGATTGCTAAAGGAGCAGGCATTACAAAACTAAAATCCCAACCAAGACCAGCAGACTAGAACTTAATATTGATTTATATCCAAAGACTAACAGGACTTTCTGACTCTTCAGCTAGGTATACACCAACAAACCCCCCTCCCCCACACACATACATAAACACAAAATGTATATACAGTTAAAAACTTAGAAATGTATTATCCACCCAAAAGTAATAGATTTATAATTAGGTCACATAATTATACGGTCCTATGGCATTACTCAGTATGTTAAGTCCTCACTATTTTATATAAAGTATCAAAATATGAAATAATGTAAAGAAACAAGTCTAGGCCACAAATTTTCAAAGATCTGAGTTCTAGATTCAGCCTCACATTAACCAGCTATGATATCTCATACATGGCATTAAACCTGTTTAGATACATATGCTCATTTCTAAATTGATTTATTCACTGGTTCTTCACTGATCCCAATGGATCAAAATCACTTAGGAAAGTTTCTTTTAAAATAATATACATTTCCAGGTCCTTCTTTTAGTGACTGTGTTGCAGAGGCCATTTGAATGACCCAGCTCCAGCCGCACTCCCAGTAAAATGCTGCCAATGAAAAAACCATAAGTGAGACCAGCAAGGGGAAGTTAACTCCTACCTGAAACTCCAACCAGCACAATTACTCAATGTAATAATTTGAAGTTACTTGAATTTGGGAAAGTTTTTTGTTGTTGTTGTTTTGTTTTTTAATGCAGCAATACCAGGCAACAGAAAGGGTAGCTCTGCATCATGTTCTCAGGATCTCTATAGAAAAATCTCCCTAAGTGATTCGAATACTCAGTCAAACTTAGAAATGGAAGAATTAGATGATAGTTGTTATATTTTCCAGTTTCTACATTTCGGCAGTGTAGGATCATAGTCTGGCCCAGAAAGGAATCTGAGTCTTAATGTGAATCAAACTGAATAAAATTATCCACATCACCTCCTTCCAATGATCTGACTTTTAGGTAGTCTCAATAGGCATTGGCACAGAGTCAGACTTACTACCTGGTGCGACACCGTTAAATCATAGAAATACCACAAATGCTGAGCACTTTGTAACCTTCATCTGTTCCAACTGACAGGTTGATTCTCAAGTATGATGGGAAATATTGCTTATTAGACTACAACTCAGAAAAAATTATAGAATTCCAATTTTAACAGTAATCTGTTTGAACATTGACCTCATCAAAACTAAACAAAACTAAACATTAGGACAAAATTATTTTGCCAGACTCAGCAATGTGGCTAGTGCTTGAATATGCATCCGGGCCAATGGCTCTAGGTTGTAAAAGACTTTCACAGCTAGTTCAGGGGCAGAGGACCAGGACAAAGCACATAAGCTTATAATCTCCAAGTAAAAAATTTGGAAAAAGACTGCTGGCCTCAAAGAAATAAAGGTTGAATTTTACTGTTTTTTTGAAAGTCCATGGTAGATCTTTGGCAACAATCAGTGCTATGAGCAATATTATTTAAGGAAGCAAGGACCAGCATTTTATTATCTTTATAAACTACCTCATAAAACTTAAGCAAAGAGATATTCTTCCTTGCCTCCCTCTACCAAGAAATGTTCATGCACCAAGCCAGACCCTGATAAGAAAGGAGTTCTCTTTGTTGTAATGATTTCCACAATAAACTTTGCATCTGGCTCGTTTATACTATTTATTCCTCTGGCTAGACTTTCTGCTTTTTGGATGAGAATTTTATCCACCTTTAGCCTATGTTTTTACAGCAGTTCAAGATCCAGTTCTATACAAGAAACTTTATTTTTTATATATAAATTTCAAAAAATAGTTTCATAAATTATTTTAATTATTTGTTGTGTCTTCATGAAAACTCTGAGTAACCCACATGAACTTAACTTGTGTGCTCTGAAATTGTGAATTATGGGTCTATTTTCCACCATTTCACAAAATGTTCTGCTCTAACTTCTGTTTATAATTAGTAACTTTGGAAAAAACTAAGCAGATGTGTTATAGTTTTTGGAATTAACAGCATATATGTAAGATAAACTGCATCTTCTGAAGAAGTTGTGTCCTCAGGGGAATTATTTTTCTTGTGCTAACAGACTTTTATTTGTGATGTGGAGTTCGTTTTAGGTTTCAGGTGTGCTGGCTTGAAATTAATAGAGCTAACAGTTATAGCATAAATTTTTGAGCATGCAAGATCATCACACTTGGTTCTGAGCCTTTGATTTTTTAAGAAAGAATGAATTCTCAGGCATTAATAACTGAAATTATATTAAACAAGGCTTTATAACAATTAGGATTTATGCAACAAAGTAGTAAACAAAAGAAGCTGGAAGAAATTTCTAAAACAATTATAAAGCCTTCCCCATAGTGTATTATAGACTAATTCTATTACAAATGTTGTTTTATATAGACAAAAACATGTTCAGGATAAAGACATATGTATTCCATCAAGACAAACAAATAATTCTCAAAACATAGTTTTCAGAGTAATAGTACTGTTTATTTTTTAAAGGAAAAATAAGTAATATTGGGAAAAGTAAGTGGTTTAATCACATCCTGCCAAAGACACAATAACTTAATATAAAAAAATCAAGAAAAAGCAGTATCCATTATTATTTATTTGAATATATATGCAGTTATTATCTATCAGAAAATAATACTATTCTTTATGTTATGTTGCCAATTTATCATTTTTTTATTTCATTTTTTATTTAACAGATTTAAATTCTTATCGGTTTCTTAATACTTTTACTTCTGTTGGCAAAAGCAGTCCCCAAGAAATAATTTTATTCCACTTTTATTTTACAAATTACTTTGTTTTTAACCATTAATCAAGCAAAGCATCTTTCATTTGACAAATGTGCTTTCCTTTGCATAAGGAATAAGGCTACATATTGGTTTGATGTAGAATAGCATTTTATGTTTTGTTTTATCCAGTTTTCTCCATATATCTTATTCTAAGATTACTTTGTATTTTAAAGTAATAATCTAAAGCAAATATTATCAGGTATAAAGAATAATTTATAGTATTTATTATTTTTAAAAATAAAAATATTATGTGTCAATATATCATGGCCTAAATATCCTCAAGTCCTTTACTTTTATCATTATATAAACAAAATTTTCATATTTGAAAAATTTCTCTAGCTTTTGTCTATATTTAACCTTCTTCTTTATGACAAAGATAATGACAGCCTTCAAAGATAAACTACATTTTGCAGAATCTCAGAAAGCACTGGCATAATTAGTGCTAGCTTTTATAATTTTAAAAATGAACATAATTTATAGCTTGAAAAATTTTAATGTAAATACTAAATCACACAATAAAATATATAATTAAACTCAGTTTTATAGTTAAAGGCCAGGGGGATAAATGGTGATGGATGGAGACTTAACTTGGGGTGGTGAACACACAATACAGTGTACAGATGATATGTTATAGAATAGTGTACCTGAAACCTGTATAATTTTGTTAACCAGTGTCACCCCAATAAAATCAATACAGAAGAAAAAATAAAATAAAGTGTTCACTTCAATAAGGCTACTAACTTCATTTACAGTATTCTCAGAAAATAAAAATAATAAAATATTTTATCTAAGAAATCCTAATATCTAAAAACCCTGGGTCATAACGACCAGTAACCAGGGAGGCTGGACCAACTGGAAGTTAGTCCTGCAGTCAGCGCTGGGTTGCTTCCGCTGCAGGCTGGTGCCCTGGCACTGACTGCTGAGGGGGCTGTGAATCAGGGCCAGAGAAAGGCCTGAAAAGAGAAGCAGGGACTGATCTGTTGCCTCTGTGGCAGTTTTTTTAAAAATATATTTTATTGATTTTTTTACAGAGAGGAAGGGAGAGGGATAGAGAGTTAGAAACATTGATCAGCTGCCTCCTGCACACTCCCTACTGGGTATGTGCTGGAAACCGCAACCAAGGTACATGCCCTTGACTGGAATTGAACCGGAGACCCTTGAGTCCACAGGCCAATGCTCCATCCACTGAGCCAAACAAGTTTGGGCTCTGTGGCAGCTTTTGATCAGCATTTGCCTCTCTCTTTCTCTCCCAGTCTGGCCAGCAGAGGCACCTCCATTTCTCTCCAGGCCTCCACCTGGGCTGCTGATCAGCCCCACCTTTCTGATCAGGCCCCGTTGATAGGCCCAGAGATGCTGACTGGCATAGAAACCGACCCATCAGAACCAAATCTGGGTGAATGTAAGGAGCCAATGGCTGCCTAGGTGGAGCTTTTGATGCTGACTGGCATAGAAACTGACCAATCAGAACCAAATTGGCCGGCAGAGGAGGGTAGTTGGTGGTGAGATCAGGACTGCAGGGGAGGACAGTTGAGGGCAAGATCAGGCTGTCAGGGGAGGGCCATTGGGGGTGAGATCTGGCTGGCAGGGGAGGGCAGTTGGGGGCAAGATCAGACCAGTAGGGGAGAGCAGTGGCAGGCGAGATCAGGCCAGCAGGGGTAGGCAGTTAGGTGCTATCAGGCAGGCAGGCAGAGGCAGTTAGGGGCAATCAGGCAGGCAGGTAGGTGAGTGGTTAGGAGCCAGTGGTCCCAGATTGTGAGAGGGATGTCCGACTGCTGGTTTGGGCCTAACCCCCCCCTCCATGCATGAATTTTGTGCACTGGGCCACTAGTAATAATGATAATCTTGCCCAGGCATTCTTCTAAGACAGTAAGACCAGTCTTTATATATTGTACACTGTTTTTTCATGGTGTATTAAAAAATAAATGTGGGTTTGAATTATGGAGAGACAAGACGATCCCCCATCTCACATCTAACCTGTACACTGTAGAAAAAGTTATCTTACATTTTATTATTTTGCTTTAAAAACAAGACCTTGATTCTAGTTTGGGGGACCAGCAAAACTATGAAAATGAATAATGACTTTGATTTAACATCAATTTGCAACATGTACATTAACATAACTCCCAATGAAACTATTTTTTTCCCTTCAATTTATATTAGTATGAGTTGGGCATGTAGAGGCTTCAATTATATTGTCCATGTTGAAATCAATAGGAGTTTACTGACATTAATGGGTATTGCATGCATGAAAAAGATATAAAAGGGAGCGTTAAAAAATTGTTCTGGTTAGATTCTTGAAGAAACGTGTTTCCAAAATTAAAGTATTATTTACTTTTCTTCTAAATTAAGGTTTCAATTTATATATGTTAAATTGTCAAGCTTTTAAAATTGATCTAAAAATACATATTTAAATAAGACATATACAAATATCTGAATTCCCCAAATCTAATGTCCCCTAATGTATCTTGGTGATAAACTTGTTGTTTTCTTTTGATTTCATATTAAAGCATTACTGCACTTTTTAATTGACTGGGATATAATTTAAAATGTTAGGAAATACTGTCTCATGTGCACAGTCTATTGATCCTCATTAGCTGGATAACAGTGGGCTTTGGGCCTGGAACACTTTCTTACCAAGAGGTAAAGTGCTCACATAGCCTGTGCTGGGCTTGTCCCCTGTATGAGAATATCTTTTCCTGTTCCATGCTCAGTGGGTGTTCTTTGTTCTATGTAAGCATGGATGTCAACACACCTTAGGAAAGCTCCTAGCTTTCAGTATATCAGACTCCCCAGAGGATTGGTTGGAGTCCTTCTGCCAGGGCAAGGGAGGGGTGCACATAGGCCAATTGGTCTGCATCGGCTGCCAGGGACACCTGCTAACTATAAGGTACTTACATGAGCCATTGGAATTGGTCTTACTCTGCCTCCTGGTATGTGAGTAAGCATTTTTCCATCCAGTGCTTGACAGTGTTGTGTTTTCCTTGGTGACTCGGATATCAAGATGCAATGGACAGGAGTATTTGGACTTAACTCCTGGTGGCTAGTATTGTGATAATCTTTGCTTTTCTCCATGTAGTTGGAGTCCTCTGGCATTGGTAACTGGTACATGGTGTTCTGTTCAATATAAAACTTTGTTGCAAAGGTATAAAAGGCAGGAGGAGGTGAACACTGAAGAACTACACAGTCAATTTATACATTAGAATTTTGCTGGTTATGCCATCCATCTTAGGATCACATAGAACTGTCAATGCATCCTATATAATAAAAGGCTAATATGCAAATAGACAGAATGGCAGAACAATGGGAACAACCGAACAACCCGTCATTATGAAGTGTGCTGACCACCAGGGGCCATGTTCAGAACATGGCGGGCGTTGGCCACAGCGGGATGGTGGAGCAGGTGAGTGGGGATGCCCCACCAAGGCGGAGTGCCGGTCAGTGTCATTGGGGCAAGCCTCTGGTGGTTACTGAAAATTCTTTGCTCCCATGCGCTGCGGTCCCACCTGGCATTCACACCTGCTATAAGCACTGGCCCCACTCGCACCCACAGCTGGTACTGGAGCCACCCCTCGCACCCACTGCCGGTGCCCGGCGCCAGTCCCGATCACTCAGCGCCATCAGTGAGTGCAAGCAGAAGCTGCTGTCCCTGAGTGCTCCTGAGGGCTTCTCCACCTTCCCCTGCTCCTGAGGGGTGCTCAGGGCAGCAGCCACTGCTCGCACCCACTGAGGGCGCCAGCCCCGCTCACACCCACTGCTGGCACCGGCCCCAATTGTTCCACGCCATCAGTGGGTGTGAGTGGGGCCGGGACCGTCAATGTGTGGGAGTGGCGGCAGCGGGAACAGGGCTGCCAGCAGATAGGGGACCGGGGGCTGTGGCAGGAGGGGCCGGGTGGGGGCTCAGAGGATGGGCCAAGACCCGCCCCTGTGCCTATCACAGCCTTGCTGCCCACAGTTCCTTTCAAGGTGCACGAATTCGTGTACTGGGCCTCTAGTATCAATATAACAAGCTATGGAAATTTTAGTACAAGACGTGATAATAATGATGCCAGACAGATAGATATAGATAGATAGATGATAGATGATAGATAGATAAATAAATAGATGATAGATAGATGATGATAGATGATAGATGATAGATAGATAGATAGATAGATAGATAGATAGATGATAGGTGATACATAGAAACAATGAAAAGATTGCTGGTGTATAATATCAACTCACAAAATTCCCATAGTTTATCATTTCATTCAAAGAGAACTTCATATATGCTTTCCCTGTACAAGGCATCATGTATTATGTTAATACTAATAGTTAGTTAATACTAACAATATACAGAACAATTTTGTGGAGTACAAATTAATATATCTATTATATAGATGAGATAACTGAAATTTAGAGAATTAAAAAGCAGAGTAGCAGAGTCTTGGTTTCAATTCTTGTTTTGAAACTAAAATTGAAATTTAGTTTCAATTTTCTTTACATCATGCAATACTGGCTCATGAATCATTTTCACAGTTATTATACATATATAAATCCACTGATACATTATTTGATGAGCACATCATTCCTCATCTTATTGGACTTCAATGGATTCTAAATAGCTTAAATGCTACCATTCTTTAAATCCCAAATCCCACTTTAAATGTTATAAAAACTTTAGTAAAGTGATATGACTCATAAATCTACAAAGAATTCATAAACTTTTTATGCCAATGTTTCACTACAATGTACATGAGTAATTATGACCATCTGTTTTCAATTTTATTTAACAAGATAAAGCAATGAGAAATGTTACTTGACAAAATATTTTGCTTAGACCAAGACACTCAAAATAATTTGATGTTTGTCAAATTAAAATCTTCAAGTTCCTTTGACTGCAGTGTTGTTGTTGTTTCATCTTTATCATTGCCACTTTCTTTTTCTCATCAAAAAATAGTAATAAGAATTGGATACATGACAACTTCCGACATCCAACACCGATGCTGTTCCCAGCACAGTGATGATTAATTGAAGGAAACCCTATTGTCTAGAGAATAATTCTCTAGCACACTGAGAAAATCAATGTACTATTATAAATATACATAAAATTAAGTGTAAATAATATAATTGTAACAAATAAATATAACATTGAAATCGGTTTAAGTAAAAATAGGATGCTATTTAGTCTTTCAATGCTAAATTAAATATTTTTCTAGAAAATTAACATGTTATTGTGAATATCTTCCTTTTTCTTTCTTCCTTCTCTTGCTTTTTATGGCAAGTAGTTTTATATTGACTGAAATGGAATAGTTATGTTGTTATTATAGTTGATAACCATAATCCTCTGTGCATCACATTGGCTGGAAATCCAAAGAAGCAGTAATAGACGACAGATATACACACACTATGATCTTAGATATCCACATCTCTATTTGCTCCTCTGCCTTCTGTTTTGCTTCATCAAGTTTTTTTCCGTTTTCTAACATCTTCTTCAGGTAACCAGGTTAGATACCTCCCCTTCCTTTCTTCTCCCCCCCCCCCCCCAGCTTTTACATAATTCTTTAACAGAACACTGAATCTGTTCCCTCAAAATTGTATTTGAAATTATGGCTGACATCAAATATCATTTATCTTTGAACTCTCTGTTTCCTACACAATGTCCTCCACTAATAACTTCTTGAATTAAACTGCTGCATTTACTATCTTGCATCTCTATATAATCTATACTATGAATCTTGGATTCTCTATAATTCCTTTGTGAATGTTTGATGAAATATATTCTTTTAATAATGATAATTAAATAATAGTAATTGTCTTTTTAGTATCTACCATGAGTTATCATTATGTTGCAACATATAAACTACTATGTGCCATACATTTTTCATAGGTTGTCATATTTAATTTTATAATCATTTTATAAGGCAATGAAGTACCAGCACATTATTCAGAGATAGAAATTGAGGTTTAGAGATGTAAAATACATTTCTTAAAGACACATACACAGAAAATTAAAGGCACAAGCATTTAAATTCATACAAATTTTTCAACATTATACAAAGCTATACTTTAAAGACAGTGTGCTAACTCTAAATTTATGGATTGTTATTTTAGAAAAAATCACTTTATTTTCTTTAGTAAAACTAGTAGGAGACACTGGTGCTGTTTTTTCTATTTATACAATAGAGTTTCACACACCTGTCCCTTTGAAGTTAAATGTGGCTAAGAGATGTTTTTGGCCAAAAATATTAGCCATATGACATGAGTTACATGTGTGCACAATTGTCCATCTGGCTTGACATTAGACAATGACCCAGCGAGTGGAGTCTTGATTCCCAAACAGCAATTTGAAGAGAACTCCCACAACTCACAAGTGAGAATCTTTGCTTTGATTCTTTCTTATGGCAACAATATCTATCTACTTGACAAGTTCAAAGCATTGATACATAATAAAAACTCAATTCTACACATGTTGGCTTTTTAAAGTAAGACTCTAGTGGAATACTCAGAAATCAGTCAAGAAAATTCAGGAGATAAGTGTATAACTCTTTTTTGTGTAACAGCTTGTTAAAATATAATTGATATTCAAAGGAGTGCACATTTTAATGTGTACAATTTGAATAGTTTGGACACATGCAAACACCTGTGAAAATGTCATTGCAATCAAGGTAATAGACACATCGAACACCTCCCAAAGTTTCCTAGTGTCCTTTTGTTTTGTTTTTCCGTGTATATGTGTGCGTGTGTGTGTGTGTGTGTGTGTGTGTGTGATAAGAACATTTAACTTGATATCTACCCTCCTAACAAACGTTAAAGTGCATGAGGCCCTATTAGTAACTGCAGGCACAGTTAAAGAGTAGGCCTCTAGAACTTATTTATTTAGTACTAGAGGCCCGGTGCATGAAAATCATGCCTGGGTAGGGTCCTTAGGCCTGGCCAGCGATCAGGGCCAATCTGGGCCTTCCAGCTGTCGGCTGGGGCCTTCCTTCCCTGGCTGCCAGCTGGGGTCTTCCTTTGTTCCCCACTGCCCCCTGGTGGTCAGTGCATGTCATATTGAGCAATTGAACTCCTGGTCTCCCGGTCAAACTCCTGAGGGGACACTGTGCATATTAGCCTTTTATATATAGACTAGTAGCCCGGTGCAAAAAAATTTGTGCCCTCGGGGGAGGAGAGGTCCCTCAGTTATTAAACATTTATCGGCACAACACTGACCACATTGGTGGTGGTGGTGGTCTTGTCAGAATGTGTTATATTATGCAGATGAAAATCTATTTAAACAGATTTGATGTAGATATTTTCAAAGATGGAAGAATTGTCCCTGTCAACTATTTTAGTTGATTCATATCTTCAGTAATTGTCATCATTGCAAAGTTTTCAGTCCCCATATGGATTGCTGGATATAATAGGTCATGCGCTGTCCCTGTCCTTTGTAGCCTTTGTTACCTTAAGGACTCTAGTTTTCCATTTATATGTTTAAGTACCAACCTTACCAGCTTAAAAATGTAAGCTTTAAAAAAAAAAAGTAAGCTTTTTAACACTGTTCTCTCTGTTCCGTATCCTTCCGATGTAAAGTGGAGTTGGGTTGCAGCACAGGAGAGAAATTCAGAAGGGGAATATTGAAGTAATGACTGCATCAGGAGAAGAGGGAACCTATTTCCCTGGCCACAGGCGCTGGCACCCTGGACCACAGGGCTGGCAGCTTCTCCGGGTGGCTGCAGCCTGGGACCTTGGGCAGGTGGTTTGTCCTTCTCCTGGGCTGCAGCCAGCCGCAGGCGCTGGCACCTGGACCAAAGGTGGGCGGCTTCTTTTTCTGGTGGCTTCTTCTTCTTCTGTGCTTCCAGGGAGAGCAGTCAGTTACGTGTATATGTGTGTGCATGCAAACATAGG
>NW_005355037.1:1123409-1125962 GCF_000412655.1 Myotis brandtii | reverse complement strand
AGGTTGCTGCTGGCAGCCCGAGATCTATGTGGCAGCACGTAAAGGCCAGGACCTGGTCTCACGGGTTTTACCCTCACAGTTTGAAAGGTGCTCGTGATCTACGAGGTGGCCAGGACCCGGTCTCATGGGGTTTGCACTTTGAAAGGTGCTCGCGATCTACGTGGTGGCCAGGACCCGGTCTCAGGGGGTTTGCAGTTTGAAAGGTGCTCATGATCTACATAGGGGTCAGGGCCGCCTCTTCTCTGCCCCACCTGGCTTCTCCGATCACCGATCACCAGTGGGGGGGGCAGGGAAGAGGCGTCCACTGGCAGGGAAGAGGTGCCAGTGGACGCCTCTTCCCTGCCCTGCACGGCTTCTCTGATCACTGGCTGGGGGGCAGGGCAAAGGCGGCCCTGGTTCTCCAATTACTGCTGGGGGGCGGGGCAAAGGCGGCCCCGGTTCTCTGATCATGGCTGGGGTTGGGGCAAAGGCAGCCCTGGCTCTCCAATCAGGCCGGGGGGCAGGGCAAAAGCACCATTGTTCTCCAATCGGGCCCCCAGGGCCGCCTTTGCCCTGCCACCCGACTCTTGCCTGCTGCCTGGGTTTCCGATCACTGTCAGTGGCAGGCGGCTTCTTCTGTCCTTCCCCTTTCGCCTCCCAGCATTGCGCCTACATATGCAAATTAACCACCATCTTTGTTGGCAGTTAATTTGCGTATCTCCCTGATTAGCCAATGGGAAGCGTAGCAAAGGTATGGTCAATTACCATGTCTGTCTATTACTAGATAGGATAGATAACAAACTTAATACCCACTGAGGAAGAAAGGGAAATTTAATTATTAGTTCATTGCATAGCAATTATATTCCGATGAGTTTATCACTGTTAATTGAGATAAATAAAAAGTGGCCAGAAAATTAAAAATTAAAAATATATGAAAATATAATGAATAAAGTTTTATTAAAAACATCTATAAGATAAAAGGTCAGATGATCTAATGTAAAACAAGACTACAGTTGATAATACTATACTGTACATTTAAATATTCTAAGAGAATTTAATTTTCAGAATTTAATGTTCTCTCAGAAAAATGGTGATAGGTGTGTTAATTAACTAGACAGAAGAAATAAATTTACAGAATCACTTTTTTAAAAACTAGTTATTTTCAAAATGTGATGGAAAGGAAAAGTCTTGTATTATTCTACAGAGCAAGAAGCCTTGTTTATTTTCTTATCTAAATAAAATTTGCTACCTGTGTGTGTGTGTGTGTGTGTGTGTGTGTGTGTGATTTACATTAGAGAATAGCTTTGGGGATCATTCCTGTAAGTGCCTTTTAAAATTATAACAGTATAATGATATAGGTGCAGCACAGAAAAAATTATTTGTTGGTGAGAGATTTGGGGCTCTATTTGACATATTCATATTTTATAGGACAAAATATTACTTTGAATATTACTTGTTCAACAATCCTCTAATGATTCATATTAAATATTTTTAGAAATTGAAAAAAAGTTACAAGAAAATTCAGTATATAAGTTAATGACTGAAATCTGAGAAGGTCAATCTCATAGGAATTAAGCTTAAACCAATGTAAAATTATACAAACACATATTTAAATGTTCATGAAAATCAAATAATTGCATATTACAAGGACCAATTACTAATATAACTATTCTGACTTAAGAAGTAACTTCAAGCCTTTATCTATATTCATTAAAACAAAGCAAACCATTATATTTGTAAATAACACCAAAATACTTACCTGAAAATCTAGTAATTTCAGTATTAAAAATTACACACATTAATGTCTGATTTTTACAGTTTTATGATTGCATTATTTTCCTGTAACAAAATTGTCTATAGTCATATTAAACATAATAATGTCTTTACATTTGAATTGCCACTGTGTTTTATAAAAAAATTTGGACATATACCTCCTTAGATTTACAGAATTTTTAATCAATATTTTGCTTAACTATGTTTGTTTTGTCTTTTTTTTTTCTATTCAGTGTTTTTTTGTTTTGTTTTTTTTAAAATATATTTTATTGATTTTTTTACAGAGAGGAGGGAGAGGGAGAGGGATAGCAAGTTAGAAACATTGATGAGAGAGAAACATCGATTCAGCTGCCTCTTGCACGCCCCCTCCTGGGGATGTGCCCGCAACACAGGTACATGCCCTTGACTGGAATCAAACCTGGGACCCTTGAGTCTGCAGGCCTATGCTCTATCTGCTGAGCCAAACCAGCTAGGGCTTTTTTTGTGGTTTTTTTTTTTTTTTTACAAGAAGTTGTATGGAGCTATCTCTAACCAATTGAAAATTGAAAGACGATATACTATTGACAAAAACCTTACGATGTCTTGTTACTCAGTTATGAAAAATAAAGATAGGATTCAGTCTTGCATAAGACCAAGGTGTATAAACAAAATAATGACAAAATGTAATCCGATTCATTCGCTTGAATGGAAATGACTAGTTTTCTTTGCCTTTATTTTTTTTTTATATTTTTTTATTGATTAAGATATTACATATGTGTCCTTATACCCACATTACCCCCTACCCTCCCCCCCCCGCTCATG